>NC_060280.1:89803907-90076782 GCF_021613505.1 Equus quagga
ACCCCACTCAGTATATGCTCTTATTAGACACAATACCATCCATCAAAACATTAGCCACCGTTATAATTAAATAATTATTTATATAATTGTTTTTAAATGCCTGCCTCTTAAAACCTCCACCTGACTTTGAATCCCATGCCTTCCTAACTTTTGGGGGAACTTATGCTACCTCTCTTCCTTTCTTTATCCTGTATATTCCAATGTCTACATGCAATATTGTCACGTCCAATGTCATAGGACTCTTCACATTTCATATCTTTCCATGAAAATGAAACTCATACATAGACCCCCTACTCCTCTTTGGGTATTGCTCCAAACTTTTGGAGAATTTGGTCTCCACTTGCAACTTGTATTTCCAGTCTGCTCACTCTCTCTCCCACCAACTCATCTGGAGTCTTTCTACTTCCATAACAAATTGCTATCCGTGGGGTCTTTGATAACATTGTGGTCCCAATAAATTCCAAAGGATATTTCCCTTCTTCAAAATGCTTGATTTTTCAGTGGCAATGACACTAACAGCTGCATTCTCCTCCATCAAATTGGGGCCTTCTCATGCATTTCATTTTTCTGACAATGGGATTCTGAGGGTCAAGTCTATTGGACTCCTTGTAACATTAACATATCCCTCAGGGAGAATGTCCTAACTTCGAAATATATCCTGTGAAGGGGAGGCAAAAATTAAGGCATTATAAGGAGTTCTGAGAGACTTTGAAGGAAGACAAAGAATTCTTTTTTTTAATCTCCAGGAGAAGGATCTTGTGATTTCAAATGTTTGAATCTACCAGATAAAGGGATAATTGGAAGAAAGAAATCCCTCTCTCATCACAGCTATCTTCAGGGAAACGAAGTGGCAGAAAGTTTCTTTTCTAGTATTCTCCTTCTACCCTGAGGGAGCTTGTTTAAAGAGTAGAGTGAAAAGAGTCATGAGACTCACTGAGAATTCAGCCCCGAAGGTGCTGGAAACTTCAAATAAGTTTCCAGTGTCCCAAGGTGAACCATCTTGGGCATCCCAAAGATATGGGTTATGAATTCCCTGCCTGGAGCCTATCCCTGTACTTTCTGGGGAAAAGTTACTGTAACAGAAAGATCAAAGGCCACCAGGGGTTTCCACGCTACCATCTGAAAGAGCCAGTGTATCCTAGTAAAGGCTGGGAGTGGGGTGCAGCACGGAAGACGGAAACACTGGAGGGAAAACTTTTATTACATCAGAACATAAAGGACACAAACAAGTGTCTCAAAGTGTCTCCAGACAAGCAACATCAGCATCCCCAGAGACATGAAAATTCTTGTCCTTCATCAAAGATCTACTAAATCAGAGACTCTAGGGTCAGGCCCAGACATTTGTTTTTAATAAGCCATCCAGATAGAGATTATGCAAGGCTAAAATTTGAAAACAACTGCCCTAGGGAATTTGGTGAAATGGATGATGAAGGATCCACACGGGGCTGCATCTTCAGAGATTTCAGGACTCTGCATCTCCAAAATCTTATCTACTAATAATGATACATTTGTCTTCTACTTTACAATGCTTATGTTACCTTTCTATTTTCATCTTATGAATTTGTTTGAATTATTAGAATAATATTAAATACGTATTGGTCATAGCAGCAATCTTTGCATGTTCTTTCATTGTCATTTCTTTTTTTAAAAATTATTTTACAGAGGTCATATTGGCTTATATCTTTGTGTAAATTTCAGGTGTACATTATTATGTATCAGTTTCTGTATAGACTGCATTGCATTCACCACCAATTGTCTAGTTTTTATCCATCACCATATGTATATGCCCCTTTACCCCTTTGCCCACCTCCCATCCCCTCCTCTCTGGTCACCACTAATATGTTCTCCTTATCCATGTGTTTGTTTATTTTACATGTGAATGAAATCATGTGGAGTTTGTGTTTCTTTGTCTGGCTTATTTCATCTAGTGTAATACCCTCAAGGTCCTTCATCATTATTGCAAATGGTATGATTTTGTCTTTTTTATGGCTGAGTAGTATTTCATTGTATATATATATATATATACCACATCTTCTTTTTCCATTCATCCGTTGATGGACACATGGGTTGCTTCCATATCTTGGCTATTGTGAATAATGCTGTGACGAACATACGGATGCATAAGTCTCTTTGAATTGCTGATTTCATGTTCTTTGGATAAATACCAAGTAGTGGAATAGCTGGGTCATATAGTATTTCTATTTTTAATTTTTTGGGAAATCTTCATACTGTTTTCCATGGTGGCAGCACCAGTTTGCATTCCCACAAGCAGAAGGATTCCCTTTTCTCTGGATCCTCTCCAACATTTGTTATTATTTGTCTTGTTAATTATAGTCATTCCGATGGTTGTAGGTGATATCTCATTGAAGTTTCAATTTGCATTTCCCCAATAATTAGTGATGTTGAGCATCTTTTCATGTGCTGTTGGGCCATCTGTATATCTTCTTTGGCAAAATGTCTGTTCATATCGTCTGCCCATTTTCTGATCAGGTTGTTCACTTTTTTTTTGTTGAGTTGTATGAGTTCTTTACATAGTTTGAAATTAACTCCTTGTCAGATATATGATTTGCAAATATTTCTCCCAGTTGTTAGGCTGTATTTTTGTTTTGTTGATGGTTTCCTTTGCCTTGCAGAAGCTTTTTAGTCTGATGTAGTCTCATTTCTTAATTTTTTTGTCTGTTTTCCTTGCCTGAGTAGACATGGTATTCGAAAAGAGACTGCTAAGATGGATGTCAAAGAGTGTATTTCCTATATTTTTTTCTAGGAGTTTTATGGTTTCAGGTCTTACAGTCAAGTCTTTAATTCATTTTGAGGCTTTTTTTTTTTTTGGTACGGTGTAAGACAATGGTCTACTTTCATTCTTTTGCATGTGGCTGTCTGCTTTTCCCAATACCATTTATTGAGGAAACTTTTCTTTCTCCATTGTATGTTGTTAGCTTCTTCATCGAAGATTAGTTGTCCGTAGATGTATGATTTTATTTCTGGGCTCTCAATTCTGTTCTATTGATGTCTGTGTCTTTTCTTCTGCCAGTACCACACTATTTTGATTACTATAGCTTTGTAGTGTATTTTGAAGTCATGGAGTGTGATACTTCCAGCTTTGTTCTTTTTTCTCAGGATTGCATTTGCTGTTTGAGGTCTTTTGTTGTTCCATATGAATTTTAAGATTCTTTGTTCTATTTCTATGAAGAACGTCATTGGGATTCTGATTGGGGTTGCAATTAATCTGTGCTTGCTTTAGGTAATATGGACATTTTAACTATGTTTATTCTTCCCACCCATGAGCATGGAATCTCTTTCCATTTCTTTATATCTTCTTCTATCTCTTTCAATAATGTCTTATAGTTTTCAGTATAGGTCTTTCACCTCCTTGGTTAAATTTATTCCTAGATATTTTATTCTTTTTGCTGCAATTGTAAATGGGATTGTATTCTTGACTTCTCTTCCTGCTGGTTAATTATTAGTGTATAGAAATGCAACTGATTTGGTATGTTGAGTTTGTACCCTGCAACTTTGCTGCAGTTGTTGACTGTTTCTAATAGTTTTCTGGTGGATTCTTTAGGATATTCTATATATGGAATCATGTCATCTGCAAACATTGAGAGTTTTACTTCTTCCTTTCCAAGGTGGATCCCTTTTTTTTTGGTAAGGAAGATTTGCCCTGAGCTAACATCTATGCCAATCTTCCTCTATTTTTTACCTGTGGGATACTGCCACAGTATGGCTTGATGAGTGGTGTGTAAGTCTGCATACGTGATCTGAACCCATGAATACCTGGTTGCCAAAGTGGAGCACATGAACTTAACCACTATGCCACTGGGCTGGCCCTCCCACACCCTTTTTTATTTTTGGTGAGGAAGACTGGCCCTGAGCTAACATCTCTTGTCAATCTTCCCCTTTTTTTCTGCTTGAAGAAGAGTGGCCATAAGTTAACATCTGTGCCAAAGTTCCTCTATTTTGTATGTGAGTAGCTGCCACAGCATGGCTTGATAAGTGGTATAGGTCCATGCCCAGGATCTGAAACCACGAACCCAGGCCACCAAAGCAGGAGGTGCTGAACTCAACGACTATGCCACTGGGTTGGCACCTGCACCCCTTTTATTTCTTTTCCATGCCTAATTGCTCTGGCCAAAACTTCTAGTTTGATAAGAGTGGTAAGAGTGGGCAGCTTTGTCTTATTCTGTTCTCAGAGGAATGGCTTTCAGATTTTCACCATTAAGTATGATGTTGGCTGTGGGTTTGTCATATATGGCCTTTATTATGTTGAGGTGCTTTCCTTCTGTACCCATTTTATTGAGAGTTTGTATCATAAATGGAAGTTGGACCTTGTCAAATATTTTCTCTGCATCCCTTGAGATTATCATGTGATTTTTGTTTCTCATTTTGTTAATGTGGTATATTACCTTGGTTTGAAAGTATTGAACCATCCCTGAGTGCCTGAAATAAATCACACTTGATCATGGTGTATAATCCTTTTAATGTTTTGTTGTATTTGATTGGCTAGTATTTTGTTGAGGGTTTTTGCATCTATTTTCATCAGCATTACTGGTCTGTAATTTTCCTTTTTTGTGTTGTCCTTGTCTAGTTTTGGTATCCAGTAATGTTACCCTCATAGGATGAGTTAGGAAGTGTCCCATCCTCTTCAATATTTCAGAATAGTTTGAGAAGGGTAGGTATTTGATCTTCTTTGAATGTTTTGTGGAATTCACCAGAGAAGCCATCTGGTCTGGGACTTCTTTTGGGGGCAGGGGGTTTTGACTAGTGTTTCATGTACTTTACTTGTGATTGGTCTATTCAGATTCTCTGCAGAAACCTTACAAGCTAGGAGATAATGGAATGATATATTCAAAACTTTAAAAGATAAAAATCTCCAGCAAAGAATACTTTATCCAGCTAAAATATCCTTCAGATATGAGGGAGAAATTAAATCTTTCCCAGACAAACAAAAACTAAGGGACTTTGTAGCTATGAGACCTCCCCTACAAGAAATCCTCAAGCAGGTCATCATACCTGAAAAAAGAAAAAAAGGGAGAAAGGGGTCACAAAACAGAGTAAGGAGATAAATAGGCAGACAGAATCAAAATAGGATAGCAAATATTCAACTATAGCATCAGGCTAAAGGGAAGGAAAACACCAAAAACAAAGGCAATCTTGTCACTTCGACCTCAAACTCACAACACTAGTTGGAATAAGATATGAGAAAAACAACATGGGAGGGGAGGAGGAAAGGGACTGAATAGGTTTAGATTAAGGAAATAAGGGGCCATCAGAAAATGGACTGTCTTATACACAAGATTCTGAATACAGACCTCAGGATAGCAACTAAACTAAAAAGCAGAACAGAGACACAACAAATAAATAAGGAAAAAACAAAGAAGCTCGTCATAAAAAATTACATAATTCAATAGGTAGACCAAAACACACAGGATGAGAAACAAAGGAAATGCAGGAAAACCAGAAAATGAGTGATATAACGACAGCATCAAGCCCTCATACATCAATAATCACCGTGAATGTAAAGGGATTGAATTCTCCAATAAAAAGACAGAGTGGTGAGATGGATTAAAGAACAAGATCCAACAATCTGCTGCCTCCAGGAAACACATCTCAGCTCTGATGACAAACACAGCCTCAGAGTGAAGGGGTGGAAGATGATACTCCAAGCTAATGGCAAACAAAAGAAAGCAGGTGTTGCAATACTTATATAAGACAAAGTAGACTTCAAGATAAGGCAGGTAAAGAGAGACAAAGAGAGGCAATATGTAATGATCAAAGGCACACTCCATCAAGAGGAAATAATGCTTATAAATATCTATGCACCCAACACAGAAGCACCAAAGTTCATGAGGAACTATTAACAAACTTAAAAGAAAATATTAAAAACAACACAATAAGAGCAGGGGACCTCAACACCCCACTCACATCAATGGATAGATCATCCAGACAGAAAATCAACAAGGAAACAGTGGAATTAAACAAAAAGCTAAACCTGTTGGACTTAGTAGACAAATATAGAACACTCCATCCACAAACAGCAGAATACACATTCTTCTCAAGTGTGCATGGAACATTCTCAAGGATAGACCATATGTTGGGAAACAAGGCAAGCCTCTATAAATTTAAAAAAATTGAAATAATAAGAGGCATCTTTTCCAATCATAGTGCTATAAAGCTAGAAATAATTACAATAAAAAAGCTGAGAAAGGGACAAAGATGTGGAGAATAAACAATAGGCTATTGAACAAGCAATGGATCATTTAAAAAATTAAAGGAGAAATCAAAAAATATCTGGAGACAAATGAAAATGATAACATACCATACTAACTCATATGAGATGCAGCAAAAGCCGTATTAAGAGGGAAATTCATCACAATTCAGGCATATCTTAACAAACAAGAAAAATCCCAAATAAGCAATCTCAAGTTACACCTAGCTGAATTAGAAAAAGAACAACAAACAAAGCCCAAAGTCAGCAGAAGAGAGAAATAATAAAAATCAGAGCAGAAATAAATGCTATTGAAACAAAAAAGGCAGTAGAAAGGGTCAATGAAACAAAGAGCTGGTTCTTTGAGAAGATAAATAAAATTGACAACCCCCTAGCCAGACTTACAAAGAAAAAAGAGAGAAAGCTCAAATAAACAAAATCAGAAATGAAAGAGGAGAAATAACAACAGACTCCACAGAAATACAATGGATTATAAGAGAATATTACAAAAAACTATACGCCAACAAAATGGATAACCTAGAGGAAATGGATAAATTCTTAGACTCTTACAACCTCCCAAAGCAGAGTCAAGAAGAAACAGACAATCTGAATAGAACAATCACAAGGAAAGAGATTAAAACAGCAATCAAAAGCATCTCGAAGAGTAAAACCCCAGGACCAGATGGCTTTCCTGGGGAATTCTACCAAACTTTCAGAGAGGATTTAATATCTATCCTTTTCAAGCTATTCCAAAAAATTAGGGAGGATGGAACACTTCCTAACACATTCTACGAGGCCAACATCACTCTGATACCAAAGCCTGACAAGGACAGCACAAAAAAAGAGAACTACAGGCCAATATCACTGATGAACACAGATGCAAAAATTTCTCAACAAAATCTTGGCAATCTGAATTCAGCAATACATCAAAAGGATCATACATCACGATCAAGTGGGATTCACAGCAGGGACACCAGGATGGTTCAACATCCACAAACCAAACAATGTGATACACCACATCAACAAATTGAGGAATAAAAACCACATGATCATCTCAATAAATGTAGAGAAAGCATTTGACAAGATCCAACAGACATTTATGATAAAAACTCTTAACAAAATGGGAATAGAAGGAAATTACCTCAACATAATAAAGGCCATATATGACAAACCCACAGCCAACATCATACTCAATGGGCAAAAACTGAGTGCCATCCCCTTGAGAACAGGAAAAAGACAAGGATGCCCACTATCACCACTCATTCAACAGAGTACTGGAGGTTTTGGCCAGAGCAATTAGGCAAGAGAAAGGAATAAAAGGAGTCCAAATAGGGAGTGAAGAAGCGAAATTCTTGCTGTTTGCAGACAACATGATCTTATATATAGAAACCTTCCCAAAATCCATCAGAAATAGAAATAATGAAAAACTACAGTAAAGTTGCAGGGTGCAGAATCAACTTACAAAAATCAGTTGCTTTTCTATACTCCAATAATGAACTTACAGAAAGAGAACTCAAGAATATAATTCCATTTGCAATCGCAACTAAAAGAATAAAGTATCTAGGAATAAATTGAACCAAGGATGTGAAGGACTTATACAATGAAAACCATAACACATTACTGAGAGAAACTGATAATGACTTAAAGAGATTCCTTGCTCACGGATTGGAAGAATAAACACAGTTAAAATGTCCATACCACCCAAAGCAATCTACAGATTCAATGCAATCCCTATCAGAATCCCAATGACATTCTTCACAGAAATAGAGCAAAGAATCCTAAAATTCAATGGGGCAACCAAAGACCCCGAATTGCTAAGGCAATCCTGAGAAAAAAGAACAAAGCTGGAGGGATCACAATCCCTGACTTCAAAACATACTACAAAGCCACAGAGATCAAAATGGCATGGTACTGGTACAAAAACAGGCACACAGATCAATGGCACAGAACTGAAAGCCCAGAAATAAAACCACTCATCTACAGACAGCTAATCTTCGACAAAGGTGCCAAGAACATACAATGGAGAAAAGATAGTCTCTTCAATACATTGTGTTGGGAAAACTGAACAGCCACATGCAAAAGAATGAAGGTAGACCACTATCTCATGCCATACACAAAAGCAAACTCAAAGACTTGAAGATACATCCTGAAACTATAAAACTGGAAGATAATATCGGTAGTACACTCTTTGACATCGAACTAAAAGGATCTTTTCAAATACCATGTCTTTTCAGACAAGGGAAACAAAAGAAAAAATAAGCAAGTGGGGATTCATCAGACTAAAGAGCTTCTGCAAGACCAAAGAAACTAGAATCAAAACAAAGAGACAACCCACCAATTGGGAGAAAATATTTGCAAATCATATATCTGACAAGGGGTTAGTCTCCATAATATATAAGGAACTCACACAACTGAACAATAAGAAAGCAAACAACCCAATCAAAAAGTGGGCAGAGGAGATGAACAGACATTTTTCCAAAGAAGATATACAGATGGCCAATAAACACATGAAAAGATGTTCAACATCACTAATCATCCGGGAAATGCAAATCAAAACTACAGTAAGATACCACCTTACACCTGTTAAAATGGCTATAATCACTAAGACTAAAAATAACAAATATTGGAAACGGTGTGTAGAAAAGGGAACCCTCATACACTGCTGGTGGGAATGCAAACTGGTGCAGCCACTATGGAAAACACTATGGAGATTCCTCAATAAACTAAAAATAGAAATACCATATGACCCAGCTATCCCACTACTGGGCATCTACCCAAACAATTTGAAATCAACAATCCAAAGTAACATATGCACCCCTATGTTCACTGCAGCACTATTCACAATAGCCAAGACATGGAAGCAACCCAAGTGCCCATTGACCAATGATTGGATAAAGAAGATGTGGTGTATTTATACATACACACACACACACACACACGTCAATGGAATACTATTCAGCCAGAAAAAGGCAAATTCATTCCATTTGCAATAATATGGAAGGACCTAGAGGAAATTATGCTAAGAGAAATAAGCCAGTCTGAGAAAGACAAACCCCAGATGATTTCACTCATATGTGGAATATAAACAAGTACTTGGACAAATAAAACAGTTCAGTGGCTACCAGGGGAAGGGGAGTGGGGGGTGGGCACAGGGGGTGAAGGGGAGCACTTATGTGGTGACAGACAAGAAATAATGTACAACTGAAATCTCACATTGATGTAAACTATTATGAACTCAATAAAAAAATTCAAAAAAAATTAGAGATTTTTGGCTACAGAAAAATTAAGTGATTTGTACAGCAAAAGATAAAACACTAACAGAAAAATAGATATCAATTCAATAGATGCATAAAACACAGTTGATGCACATGAACAACTCTTGATAAAATGTATTACTAAATCCGTGTTTTAAAAGATCTTTATTAACTCCACAAACACCATCCACTGAAAACCACACCAAATATGATTACCTGGAGAAACTTTAGAACCATTCCTGAATAAGTGAAGAATGCCTGGTATCAGTGTTATTTTACAGAAATGGAAACAGAAATAGATATATGAAACAGAAAAAAAATTCACAGAAATTGTCATTATATTGAAGACAAAATCAATGACGAATCTGGCATGGTGTCCAAATAAGGCCCTAAATATGGGATTCATTGAATGGAGGACATAGACTATCTCATGGATTTGTGGGCTTATCAATATGGACAATCATTGTAAAGACTCTATGAATGCGGGGAAAGGCAGGTGGAAAAAGTTTTCTTGTGCAGGCTGTGGAGTGACGCCCTTCCCCCAGCCTTCCCTACCACCTTCCAAACAGAAGCTGGGCCTCGTCCCACCTCCAACTCTGCCCCCACGTATGGGCCTCCGCCCTCCACCTGTAGCCCCACCCATACACCCTGTTCTAGCTTCAGCCTTGTCCTCTGTTTCTTCCTGGCCTCAGCCTCGGGAATGAGCAGACTGGGGGCCCCTCTGCACCCATGTGGGAGGAATCTACAATTTCTGTGTCTGAAGTGGTGGAACATACGTGACAGCTCAAACACTGAAGCACCGCCCCACCCCCCGCCCCCAGTCCCCAAGCAGGAAGCGGAAGTCAAGTCACACATTTTTTGTGTTCTTTTCCACTGCTTGCTAGGTGAAGTTTGGAGCTTATCAAGTTGGTCGTCGTCGGACCTAGGTCAGCTCTGGTGAGCCTCCTGTGAAAGGCAGGGAGGAGGGAGAGAAATCAAAGGATGGTTTGGGTCAGGGCCAACAAGGGGCCTGCTTAGAGACACCAGGCCTGTGCATTCGCATCCATTTAGACTGCCTGACCAGACTGCTGGTGCCATAGGTCCCCAGGTTCTCTGGGTCAGAAAATGGGAGGACACACTCTTGAGGCCTTTTCATCCATGGTGCTCCCTCTTCAGAAGCCTCCAAAACAACCTTTGTGACTTTTCTCCAGAGGGATGAAAACTTCTGTTGGAGTGAACTTGACTCCACCCCTATGTCCTCACATCCTCGTGTCCACATGGGCTTGGCGATTCTAAAGTATTCCAAAGAGTACTGGGGGAAAATTGGTTCAAGAGAGCCTGTTTCCTTTTTGTATGCAAAAGAATGTTTTATCTCAGAATTTGGTTTTGTCTTTGCATGTTCTTTATTTATTTTGGACACACTACATTCAAGTAGAAAGATAATTTACTTTCTTAGATGTCTATGGTGTGCATATTTCAGTGTTTAATTAGAAACATTTGTAGATCATAAATCTTTCTGCTGAAGAGAAACAAGACTATTCACCTATCTCTTCATCTGGACTTCCTGGTCCTGTACATCTCCACAGAGCTTCAAACCAGGAGCCTCCAGGAGAAAAAAATGGAGGCCTTATTACACTACTTCTAGAATAACTGAATTTCCCACTAACAGGATTTTTGAACTATGCTTATTATTTTGACATTTTTCTTTTGAAAAAATCTTAAACCTCAAGAAAATGTAAAGGTTATTGGGTAAAGTCCCACTGCCCAATGAGCATAGAAACTAATACTATGGCACTGGCTTTTGAGAAAATAAAAGGCTGTATTGTCATATCAATTGGCAAGGAGGAAGGAGGCAAGCCTCTCAAATCTATCGCTAAGATCCAGGGTTTAGGGTAAAATTTAAGGGATTAGGGAGCAGAGACTGGTATGCAGAAGCCCTGGCAGGATAGGTTCGGATTGGAAGCACTCCAAACAAGACCATTTTGGTAAGGTATGGAAAATGGCTTTAACACTGGGTCTTCCTGGGCAACGGACCCCTCACTTCTGAAAAGGGTCTATCTTTCAAGTTCCAGTCATGTCCTGGTCCTTTGGGTTCCACAGTGGGGAGAATCTTTGGTTCCAGGTTTTATTTCAGGTCACAATTTTCTTCTCTGCATAAGCTCCAGCCACATGACTTGTAGCGTTGGCTCACTGCCCTGCAAGATAACTTTGATATGATAGGGCCAGTTTGAACTGGTCCTGTGGTTACAAATCCCTCTTTTCTTCGTACATTCCTCAGTCTTGAGGGATATAGAGTGATGACCACTCTAGCTGCTTCCTGCTTATTAAGGGTGCAGATATGGTTTTTGTGAATCAAATTGTTTGGCAGTTAATTGTAAATAATTGTGGGTCTTGGAGTGCTATTCACAGAGCGGTTGATATCCTTGGGTCTCTTAGCTAATGTGACATAAAAACAATCCAGTGGCCTGCAGTCTTTGAGTAATAAATTTGACAAGAAAATTGAGAATTATCCCAAAAAGGAGGAGTAACAAGATCATAACCCAAGGACTATTACTGAGTATAGGCGTGTCCTGTTCGGAAGAAATCCTTATCTATGAAGAAATGCTGATATGGGGGGAAGGCAACATCTCTATCTTTAGGGGCATCATTCTTGGCTTTGGGACATTGTAAATGTTAAAACAGATGTACAATGCATGCTCGACAGGCCACGTCATGCCTTTCTAGTAAAACAAGCTCAGACCAAATTAGTTTTAAACCAAATGTCTTCTTCACATACTCCAATATATTAACTTTCCTTATTTATTTTCATTTATTAATCATTTCCCCTTTTGACCCATAACCTTTCAATAGAAAGTGTTGATGATCAAAATATTGTCCCTCAATGCAAGGGTGGTTGCTCCCTGCCATGGGTCCATCATGTCCCTCAGTGTTATGTTTTTATTTCATTGATTTACCCCGTTATCCATGTTGGGAGAAAATAGTCAGATACAGTGGATAAACATAGAAGTATGTATTAACAGAAGAAGCATTTCATAGGTTATGTAATTTTTAAATTAATTTTAGATTGTCACACAAGCATTGTACATTTGCTTTTACTTGACTCCTTATGCTTAAGGGTATTCATCTGCCTTTTCATGTGCTTTAGCAGAGATGACACATTGGAAGATTCATCAGGTATAAAAATGGAGTATTCAGTTTGAATGATTGTACATATACCACCTTGGGATGCAGTTAGAATATCTAAGCCCATTCTATTTCTAAGTACAGCCTTTCTCACTAAATACATTTCAGTATTTAATAAGGCTATTCCTGCTTGACTATCATTAAGGACTTGCTGAGTAAATTTATTCATTATACATGATTAGACATTATATGTGATATGACATCTTCTAGCCCCAAGGAAGGAACAAATATAACCACTAGATGGTCATACCAGTGGAATATTGAATGAGTTTATCTGGCCATAAAGAGAGAAAGATTGGCAACAGATGTTAGCTCAGGATGAATCCTTCCCTGCTTCCAAGAGAAACCCAAGGTTCAGCATTATAGCCATCAAGCTGGTAGCCAAGGGCAGAAGTTTGTTCCACATCAACGTTGAGTTCCATTAGGAGCCACCAAATCAATGCCTGGCCTTCAAGACTAGTCTGTTCCAAAGCAAACACTTTCTTTAAGTATGATAGTATTCTGTAAACCTTAAATGGAACAAATATAAAATGGATATATGGTTTAAGCATGACAAAGGTTTAAGTGAGGAGATATAACGTTGGGAATACAGGCCTCGTCCAGAGTCTTGGGACAGCTGTCTACAACAGATGCGATCTTCTTCTCATCCTGCTTTGGAGATATTTGTCTTGGTCAGTTGAAGTTGGGTATCAGAAATAGAAAATGAAACACACTCAGATGGTGAAGACTTTTTAAATGAGAAATGTGAATCTATGATTCTATGCTTTTTGACTTTACAGTGTATGAATTGGTTAAGAGTACCTGGTAGGGTTCTTTCCAATGGGGCTGCAAAGAGTTTTTCATATCGTGTCTTTTCCAACAAACAAAATCTCCAGGTTTTAGTCCATGATTCAGAAGGTCTTCATGTCCCAGGAGCTTGCTGTGAACGAAATGAGCTACCAACTTTTCTTTTTTTTTAAAGTGTCTCAATGAGACCTTGACAATAATGTAAGATTTCTCCTGTAAGCAAAATTCATCTAATTGTGTAGGCCATCCTGTTATTATTTCAAAATGAGACAGCTGATGCTTACCAAACAGTGTAGCTCAAAGATTGAGGAGCATTAGAGGAAGAGCTTTTGGCCTTGAGAGATTAAATGCTTCCAAAAGCTTTGCCAATTGAGTTTTGATAGTGCCGTTAGTTAAAATGTTTTTATTGCCCAAATGTCACAAATAGGTTTAATTATTTGCCTAGTGGATTGAGTTCCCCAGTCACTGTGTAACTCAGCAGGAATTCCCAAACAGGAATTATCCTTTCCAATAATAATTTACCTACTGCTAAATCCATTGTTCTTCTGCAAGGAATAGCCTCAATCATTACCAAGATATATGTATATCCTTGAAATGGTGGCATTTGAACAATGATCAATTGCCATGCCTCAAAGTGTCTCTTCGGAAAGGGAATGTGGGCTTGTGATCCATGAAGTGGTTTCCCTGCATTATACTTTCAGCACAAAGCACAATGACCATAGGCTTTAAGAGCCACTGTGGGAGAAATTTTCCAAAACTATTGTTTTTCCCATAAAATCATCTTTCCCAGTGCCCAATGGGTTAATTGATGAATATGCTGGAGCAGCAGCAATTGTGCTCTAATAGACACTGTGGGTTTTTTATCAGGTCCAAAACACATCTCCATGGTGGTGTCAAAAATTCCTCCTTTTCAATAAAATTGTCCCATTCACATCAACATGGATGGACCTTGAGGGTATTATGTTAAGTGAAATAAGCCAGACAGAGAAAGACAATCTCTGTATGACTCCACTCATGTGGAGGTTAAACATGTAGACAAAGAGAACAGATTAGTGGTTACCAGGGGAAAGGGGGTGGGGGTGGGGTGGGCACAAAGGGTGAAGTGGTGCACCTACAACACGACTGACAAACAATAATGTACAACTGAAATTTCATGAGGTTGTAAACTATCATAATCTCAATAAAATGTTAAAAAAAACTATTCCAACAACACTGAAAAAAATTCTCCCTTTTCATTGCCGTATTTCTTTCTCTTCTTCCATGGTGATTTCTCGAGCCTGTAGAAGGAAATCTTTTACTGGGTTTGCAGAGTTAATAGGAAGTAGCAGGCATTCTTGAGGCTTGACGGCACATCCAACCCAATAGTGACCTTGCTCATCGTTTAAGTAAGACCCATCTGTAAACCCAACTAGATAAAATGCAGCCATGGTCATTTTCTTTGCATGGTGCTGGAAGCAAGGCAGCAGGGTTAAGATAATAAATAATATTTACCCACACAGTATAACCTAAGAAGGTTTATCATTATTCACTTGACAATGCTTCCCAGGCAATTTAACATACCAAATAAACCTAATTAGTTTTAGCATTTTCTCTTTATAGGAAGAAAGAATCAACTCTTTGAGAAGTCCCAGGGACCCACTGGAAGTTCTCAAAGTTAATTTTTAGGTCAAAAGAAAGACTTCAGGGGCCAGTCCTGTGGTCAAGTGGATAAAGGTTGGCATGGGGTCCAGGTTCGTGGGTTCAGATCCCAGGTGCGGGCCTACACCACTCATCAGTCATGCTCTGGTGGCACCTCAAATACAAAATAGTGGAAGACTGGTATAGATGTTAGTTCAGGGGTAATCTTCCTCAAGCAAAAAAAAGAGAAAGACAACAGATTTTAGCTCAGGGTGAATCTTCCACAGCAAAATAGTAATAATAATGATAAATAAATAAAATAAAGACTTCATTTAGGATTTGAATTTTGGGGGAGCTTGTCAAAAATCAGGTTTTAAAACACTTGATCAAACAAGATCATAGGTCACTGGGAAATAATGTTTAGTTATCCATTTAAGCATGACGACAAAGGTTTTCAGGCAAATACAGAAATGAAATAGCTGTAAGAAAATCCTTAGCTCCTATGGTTAAAGACCTGATAAAAACAATACAGGAAGTTAATTTTGATAAAACATAAAATCCTTACTCTTCTGGTAGACTACTTATAGGTAACAACAACAACAAAAAACCTTTCGTAATCTCTTTATCAAGAGCAGACTAAAAGCCCAAGGAAATTATTCTTTAAAATAAAGAAAGCCAAATTCTAATTTTGCACCAGCTTAGTTTTGACGTTAAAACTCATTCTCTTAATTAAATTAATTTTAATCCATGCACAAAACTCTTTCCTCAGGGTTCCTCTTCCACAAACCTTCTGTAACTTTATTATGTTTAGACTTTGTCCCATGTCTTCCCTCCCTCCTAGTATTTTAGGACAAATTTGTCCTTCTTAACAAAACAAACAAAATTATCTCCATTCATTATACCTTCTTTACTGAAAAAATACATCTTACTTTCCTTAATATTTTACATCAGCAGCCTGTGGATTGGCAGACTCACAAATACTACCTAGAAACGTGTTTTTTCACAGAAAATTTCTCAGCATGACACAAAACATGTCTATCAATAAACCCAAGTATTTTTAAACTTCTCTGTAATTAGAAGCCAAAGATAGATAAAACTACGTTTAGTAATTAATATCTAATATTTTATCTCATGTGGAAATGACCTAGATACTCAATACATTTTATTGTTTAACTCAATTTAGCAAACTCTTGAAGTTTGGTAACTTCAAGTTACCAAAATGTTTTGAAGTTAAGTACATATATATTAACACATAATTATCGTTAAAAGTTCACCCAACACTTTTATCTTTCCACATCTATTTAGTTGACTTGCTCCTAATAATTATTTAGATTGCTTACAACCTCTCATGAAACATTAGGTAATATCAGCTATTACTCTTGTTATATTCTTTGTTGACAAATTTTATAACAAACGTTTGTGCCATATCCAATGCTGATAACTCTGGAAATATGTTTATTTCAATCAAACAAACAAACTTCAATAAGCTTTCATTTACCAGAGATTGTTTTATATCACATTAACTTGAAAGACATTTGGGTTAGTTTCCATTACATTTATATATGCACTTACTTTAAGCCAACTAAATAGAGTTCTTTTAAAAATTATACCATCCAGAGGTAAAAAAATACATAACACATATATAACATATATAGACACACATGCATAGAGACTCCACAGCTATTTTTTAAAGATTACTGTCATGACACTAGTTACGAAAGAGTAATTGAATGCAAATTTTGTTTTAAGCTCTTTCTTCTAATATTTGTGAAGACACTTAAAATGTAGATTTTGAGCAAAGGTGACTCTACAGGCATTTTTCTTTCCTTTTTTCTTTTTCTTTTAGTCTTAGACATTGGTGATGGTTAGATAATAGTTTCTGAGGTTATTAGCTTTTTGAGATAAAGAAAATGGGTGCAATCTTAACTGCCTCTAGAGCTGCATTTCCTCTTTGCAAGGATTTGTAAGTTAAGGACAGTTGTTCTTAATTCCCCAGAAATTGGGTTGTAATTGAAATGGTGTTATAGGTTGATCTACCTGTCCAACTACATCATCTTGAATATATTTCTTTCTTTCTGGGTGCTTAGTTTTATTTCGACTTAGGGAAGACCTAAAAAATTCTTATCAGACTCTGTATATCAGCTTCCAAGTTGGCTGAGTTTCTGATCATAAGTTGCTAAATCCTTTCAAATATCTTGTCAGGTTCCAGCTGGTATGAACAGTAATTATACCTGGCAGTATTGAACAAATCCATTAATCTTTAACATAGCAGTTTCCCAGAAGATCTCTGAGTCTCGGTAACTCTGGGAGGGGCTCATATTGGGACCTCATTCAAAGGTAGATTATGGAGTGTCTGTAAAGCCCTGACCTAATAGGCTTTTCTTTTAGGTACCTTTTATAACTTAGTTTTCTAGGTTTTTGTGACAAAACTTCCAATAAGGCTATTTTGGAACTTTGAAGTCTTTGCTTTTAGGGCACTTTTTAAATGATCTTATCTAATTGGAATATTCTTTTTAACGGCCAATATAATTCCTCTGAGGCTGACAAGAGTTCAGTAGGTCCCTTATTTATATTGGTCTCATAAACTTTGCTATGGCCAACCAAAAGCCAACCTCTATAGCCAATTTTAAAGTGTAAAACAGTCAGACATAGACAAACATGAACAAACAAAGAAATCTAATACCCTGGAACTATAACCCAGGGTTCAGGACTGTAACCCAACCTTCTGAGAAACTCAGTGGTTGTAATCTTACATACTGTCTCCCAAGCTGGGAATATAGCCCATAATGCTAGCCATGGGGCTCTAACCTAAGTCTTGGGACTCTAACTCGACTGAAATCTCTCCAGAATTGTGGGTTAACAATTCTGATGAGGTTATTAGACAATTTGGGCACAAGCATGTGTTAACAAGGTCGCTCACCCAAAAGACATCTGATTCAGAAGAAGTTTCTTTTCACAAAAGTGAAAGAAAGGGCTGAGGAGCCTGGAGTACTGCAGCAGGAAATGGGAATTCAATCAGCTGAGTCTAGACACAAGTGCCTAGGCAGCCACTTAGGGCTGGTGATGAGACCATGCATCCCTACAGAGCTTCAGACAGGCAGTGACAAGACTAAAATCCCTTCATGGTCACCAGACATTTACTGGGTAAGGGCCTACTGCCTGACATGCATAGAAGCCAATAGAATGGCAGTGGTTTTTGAGAAAATAGAAAGCTTTATTGCAAGCTTGACTGTCAGGAAGACAGCAGGCAAGTCTTTCAAACCTGTCTCCCTGATCCAGGGTTTGGGGTAAAATTTAAGGGCTTGGGGGTGGCACGCTGGTATGCAGAAGCACAGGACAGCTTTGGATGACAAGGACTCCAACCAAAACCATTTATGGCAAGGTGTGGAAAGGGGCTTTAACACGAGTCTTCCTGGACAACAGATGCCTTGCTTATGAAAAGGGTCTGTCTTTCAAGTTCCCATCATGTCCCAGTCCTTTTAGTTCTTGGAGGGGGCAGATCTTTGGTTCCAGGTGTTATTACAGGTCAAAATTTTCTCATCTGTACGTGCTCCAGCCACATGACTTGCAGTGTTGGCTCGCTGTCCCTCCAGGATAACTTTGATATGACAGGGCCAGTTTGAAGTGGTCTTGTGGTTACATCAACAACTAGTACAAGGAGTGTCCCTTGAAGTAGATTCACCCATTTTAGCATTTTGCATGTTTGCTCTCTCTCTAAATAAAGACATACATTTTTTGGTGAACTCTTTGAGAGTAAGAAGAAATTAAATTGCAGACACGATACTTGTTTAAATACTTGACTTAAATATCTAAGATATGCACTAAAACCATAATACTATTATTTCACCTAAGAAAATTAAAAATAACGTCATTTAATATCTACCCTGTAAGAATTAAAATTCTCCACACTCTTCCAAAATCTATATTTGGATCTAGAACCCCGTTAAACTTTATACATGACCATTGGTTATGGTTTTTTGTCTCTTTTAACCTAGAATAGAGCTACTGTTTCTCAAAAATATTGACTTTGAAGAGTCATGTGTTCTGTTAGAAACTCACACTTTTTGATATTTCTGATTTTATTGTCATTGTGTGTTTAAATGTTTGCTTTATTTATTCTACTTCCTGTAAACCGATATATGGGTCCCATACAGAGATTGGCAAACCTTTCCTCTGCAGAGGCCCAGGGAGTAAGCAGCTTATTCTCTGTGGACCATCAGGTCTGGAATTACTCAGCTCTGCCTTCATAAAACACAAACAGTCATAAGCCTTAGTAGACAAATTGGTATGCCTTTGTTCCAACAAACCATTTTTTTTTTTTTTAAACAATAACAGGCTCGTGAGCTGCAGTTTGCCAAGTTCCTGTCCAGAGGCTTCAAAAGATCTTTTGCACAATTTTTTTGTAGGGTTATTTAGTGCACTTAAAATTGTATTCTATCAGGAAGTTATAAATTTATATTGAGCCATTTTTATTCCTCTCACATGCTTAAGTACTACTCAAATATAGTTACAATGTCATAAATATTTCATTACCTAAAGTCTAATACTATCTTATAATACTATCTTGTAACTTGTATATGAATAAAAGTGGAATGATATAGAATTGGATGGTTAGTATTTTTAAATACAGGCATATAAATAAACACATACAAATAACAAGCATAGAGAAAACATGCAGAACTAATACACTTTATGTTTCTGGAATTGACCTCAAGGTTGTTGTTGATACCTGTAGTTTATTTCTTTTATTGTGGTTATAGTAGTTTACAAAATTGTGAAATTTCAGTTGTACATTATTATTTGTCCGTCACCATATAAGTGCTCCCCTTCACCCTTTGTGCCTACCTCCACCCCCCTTTCCCCTGGTAACCACTGAACTGTTCTTTTTGTAAGTGTTTTTGCTTATCTTTCACATATGAGTGAAATCATAAGATGTTTGTCTTTATCTGTTTGGCTTATTTCGCTTAACATAATACCCTCGAGGTCCATCCATGTTGCTGCAAATCGGGCAGTTCTGTCTTTTTTAAGGCTGAGTAGTATTCCAGTGTGTGTGTGTGTGTGTGTGTGTGTGTGTGTGTGTATACCCCACATCTTCTTTATCCAATCATCAGTTGATGGGCACTTGGGTTGCTTCCACACCTTGCCTAGTGTGAATAATGCTGCAGTGAACATAGGGGTGCATAAGTCTCTTTGAATTGTTGATTTCGAGTTCATTGGATAAATACCAAGTAGTGGGATGGCTGGGTCATATGGTATTTCTATTTTTAATTTTTTCTTTTTTCCAACCTAACTTATGTCTTCAGAAATTTTCTTCTACATTGTGGTTTACATTTATTCTGCTACCTTGTCTTTGATTTTTACATTGATGTGCTAAATCCATCTGGAATACATTTTATATATGGTGTCATTACATGCCTAATCATTTCTCTTGCATGGATATGAAACTCTCCAGGACCATTTATTGAAAAGGTCATTTTTCATTTTTTCTCTATGGTGCCTTTCCTGTCATTTATCAGATTGCATATACATGTCTTTGTGTTTTTAATTATGATTCATTGATTTTTCCAATGTTAAATCAACCTTGTAATTCTAGAAGAAATCAATTTGGACATAATGAATTATCTTTTTAAAAATGCCTGAATTATGCTATTTACTGATAATTTTGAGAAGTTTTTTTGCAGTTATTTTTGGGTACCTGGTGTGCAATACTCTATCACTGCCTGAATTTTTTTTTTAATGAAACTGGGCCTCTTTATTCTTTTCTAAGTGCACTTAGTTTGTGAGTCTTTAAATCATTTGAGGGGGGAATTAGAATATTTTATGCATTGGAATTTTAATCTATAAGGAAGGCCTTTCCTTGTGTTTATCTTCAAAGACATTCAATATATTCTAATCTTCTGCAAAACGTATTGTGTATTTTTGTTAGATTTATTCTTCAGCAATTTATAATTGTCTTCCTATAGTAAAGTAACTATTATTAATATTAGAATTTTTCTGATTGTTGTTGATGTATACAATGCAGTTGAATTTGTAACTAGCAGTCTTCCTAATGTTTTTACCAGTTCTAATAACAATATGTTTAGTTTTCTCACCATAGGAAATCATGTCTGTAAATAATGACAGTTTTACTTTTCCACTTTAATCCTTAGGACATACATATCTTTTCTGGCTTTGTGAGTCTGAATGAGATCTACAATTTGGACTAGAAGTAGTAAAAGCAGCAATCTTGCATTCTTCCCAGTTCTAACAGGATATGCTTTCCACCTTAACATTCAAGATTGTTTCCACCAATATTGTATTATAATCATTAAATTTTATAAAAGACTAGATTTAATTATCCCAACTACTAACAAAAAAGGACAATCATGTAATGTGACAGAGGTACAAACTATTGCTACAGTAGCAATAATATTACAATATATAATGTATCAAATTAACATGTTGTATGCTTTAAATTTACACAATGTTATATGTCCAATAGCTCTTTTAATTAAAAAGAAAAGACTGTTTCCAGAGTTTTTTTTTTCCTATGTATCCACTCTATATATGGTTATAGAAGTTCCTGATATTTCATAGTTTGGAAGATGAATGCCTATGAATTTACCGAATGCTTTCCCTGCAGCACCTGAGATGATCGTTATTTGTTCACTGAAATCCAAGCATCTAGAACGGCAGCTGGCCCATGACAAGTACCGAATAAATATTTGAATGAGTGAATGAATGAAAGGACTATTTAAGGAAATAAATGTGGTTATTATAATTATCACTTTTCTATGATTAAGTTAACCTTGCATTCCTGAATAAACTCAACTTCTACATAGAGGATCAATTTTTTCTTTTATATATATATACACACACACACTTAGTTGGATTCTGTTTACTAATATTTTATACAAGCATTTTAATGAGATGGTTGAGTAACATTGACATGTAATTGCTTTTCCCCTATTTTGTCCTGAGTGGCATTTAAATGTAGATTAGGACAGCCTCCTTTACAGCAATGGGAAGTATTCTCACCTATCCTTAAGTCTTAAACTGTTTCCATAATGTAAGACATATCCATTTCTTTGATGTAGGGTGCACTGAACTAGTAAAACTTCCTGGATGTAGGATAATTGTTATGATAGTTGTTTTTGGTACTTTTCCCCTCCAATGATATTAAGTATTGACTGAATTCCTTCTATGGTTATAGGACAGCTAAGCCTTCCAATTTCATCTTCAGCAGGTTGAGTATACGTTTTTAGGCATTTTGCCCATATTAAAATGGATAGTATGGATGCACTTGGTTAAATTTTTAATGTTTGCTGCTTATATAATTAAATTCTATTTGTGACCTTTTTTCATCCCAAATATAATTCATTTCTGCATTCTCTTTTTTTTTTGCATTCATTGTAGCAGAAATTATTCAGTTTGTTGCAAAGACAGTCTTGAATAATCTGCACCATCGATTTCCATTTCTTTGATTAATTTATTTATTTATAAATTAGTGTGTTTTCCATTTATTTAATTTCTGTTATGTATTTATATACCTATATCACTGTGCTTTTGCATTCTCAGTCTTTCTGCACCCTGCTTTTTTATCATAGTAAATTATTCATTCTGCCATCTTAGCCATTTTTAAGTGGACATTTCAGTGGCATTAAGTACATGCACTTTGTCCTGCTACCATCACCACCATCCATCTCCATAACTCTTTTCACCTTGTTAAACTAAAACTCTATATACATTAAACATTAATTCTTCATTATCACATCCCCCCAACTCCTGTCAACCACCATACTACTTTCTATCTCTATGATTTTGAGTATTCTAACTACTTCATATAAGTGGAATCATACAGTACTTGTTTCCTTGTGACTTGCTTATTTCACTTAGTATAATGTCCTCAAGGTCATTTGTGTTGTAGCACTTTGCAGGATTTTCTTCCTTTTTAAGGCTGAATAATATACCCTTGTGTGTATATACCACATTTTTCATAGCCATTCATCAATTGATGGACACTTGATTTGTTTCTACATTTAAACTACTGTGAATAATGTTGCTATGAATAAGGGCGTACAAATATCTATTCAAAACCCTGTTTCCAGTGTTTTTGGGTGTATACCCAGAAGTTGAATTTCTAGATTACATTGGAAGTTTATTTTTAATTTTGTGAGGAATGTCATACTGTTTTATACAGCAGCTCTACCCTTTTACATTCTCACCAACAGTGCACAACGGTTCCAGTTTTTCCACATCCTCACCAACATGTTGCTTTCTGTGCTTTGAGAGTAGCCATTCACAAGGGTGTATATTGCTATCTCAGTGTGGTTTTGATGTGCATTTCCTAAATGATTAGCGATGTTCAACATTTTTATCACGTGTTTATTGGCTATTCATATATAAACTTTGGAGAAATGTCTATTCAAGTCCTTTGCCCACTTATGAATCAGCTTGTTTGCTGTTCTTGAGATTGAGGAGTTTCCTATATATCTTAGATATGAATCTCTTATCAGATATATGATTTGCAAATATTTTCTCCCTCTTAATAGATTCCCTTTTTACTCTGTTGACAGTGCCTTTTGATGAGCAAAATTGTTCTCTTATAATCCTTTTTATTTCTGTAGAATCTTGGTAATGCTCGCACTTTCATTTCTGGTTTTAATAATTTGTCTCCTGTTTTTTCTTAGTACACGTAGGTAAATGGTTATAAATTGGTTGAGCCTTTCAAAGAACCAACTTTGGGTTTCATTGATATTTTCTATTTTTTTTGTATTATCTATGTCATTTACCTCTGCTCTAATATTTATTATTTCCTTCCTTCTGCTAGCTCTGAGCTTAGTTTCTCTTTCTCTAGTTCTTTAAATTATAAAGTTAGGTTGTTGACTTGAGATCTTTCTTGTTTTTTAATGTAAGCCTTTAAAGCTGTAAATTTCCAACTTAGCACTGCTTTCACTGCTTCCTGTTAGTTTTAGTATATCACGATGTGTTTTCAGTCTTCTCTCAATGTGTTCTAATTTCCCTTGTAATTTGTTCTTCGATCTATTCATTGTTTTAAAGAGTGCTATTTCATTTCCACAATTTTCTTGATGATCCAGTTTTTTGTTGCTGTTACTAATTTCTAAATTCACCCTTTTTCGATCAGGGAGGATATTTTATATGCTATCTATTAAATCTATATACAATTTTTGGCCTAATATATGGTCCTTTTTGGATAATGTTCCATTTGCACTTGAGAAGAATGTGCATTCTGTTGTTGGGTAGTGTTCCATATATGTGTGTTACATTTAGTTGGATTATTGTCTTCCATTTGCATGCTTATCTTCTGTCTGGTTGTTCTGTTCTTTATTGCGACTGGTGTATTGAAGTCTTCAAATGTTATTGTAAAACTGTCTATTTCTTTCTTTAAATCTGTCAGTTTTTGCTTCACATAATTTGATGGTCTGTCATGAGGTGCATATATCTAATTGTTATATTTTCTTGTATTGAACCTTTTAGTAATATATAATGTTCATCTGTGTCTCGTGATCTTTTGAGTTAAAATCTATTTTGTGTGATATTGGTATAGCTACCTCTGCTCTCATTTTGCTACCATTCGCATGAAATATATTTTTCCATACATTCACTTTCAACCTGCTTGTGTCTTTGGATCTAGAGTAAATCTCAGTAGACAGCATATAGTTGGATCATGTCTTTTTATCCATTCTGCCAATCTCTTTGTTTTCATTGAAGTTTAATCCATTTACATTTAAAGTGTTGATAAAAAGGGGTTTACTTCTGTCATTGTGCTATTTTACATACGCCTGATACTTTTTTGTATTTCACTTATTGCATTTTCTTTTGTGTTTAGTATTTTTTCTGTAGTGAAATGGTCAAGTTCCTTTGTCCTTTCCTTCCTTGTATGTTCTATAGCTGTTTTTTGTTGTTCTTGTTACCATGAGGGCTACATTTAATATCCTAGTGTTATAACAATCTATTTTAATTTACACCAGCTTAATTTCAATAACATATAAAATTTGAACCTTTAGAGCTCCATCCCTGTGTCAGTTATTGATGTCACAAAATTACATCTTGATATACTGTTTGCAAAAAGTAAACTAATAATTCTTTTGAATGCACTAGTCTCGAATTATGTAGAAAACAAGATTTAGTTACAAATCAAAGTTCTAGTAATAATGGGCTTTACAGTAATGATTTTTTTCTTTAAATGTATTAGTCTGAAATCACATAAAATACCAAAATTGCAGTTATTAACCACGATAAAATAGTATTTGGTTTTATAATTGCCTGTGTATTTACCTTTATTGAGCTATTTATTTCTCCGTGTGGCATCAAGTTACCGTTTAGGTCCTGTAATTTCATCTTGTAGAGTCATTCGAGCATTTCTAATAGGGCAGGTCTTGTGGTAAAAAGTCCCTCAGCTTTTTCTTTTTCAGTATTGCAAGTGACTTCTTTTTTTATTGCAGCAACATTGGTTTATAACATTTCAGGTGTTATAAATTTAAGGTGTGCATTATACTTTGATTTCTGTGTAGATTACATCATGTTCACCACCCAAAGACTAATTACAATCCATCACCATACACATGTGGCTAATCACCATTTTTGCCCTCCTCCCTGCCCCTTTGCCCTCTGGTAACCAGCAATTCAAGCTCTGTTGATTATCTAGGAGTGTGTTAATTTATTCCTCAGTTTTGAAAGATAGTTTTGCCAGACAGAGGAATCCTGGTTGATATTTTCTTTTTTTTAGTACTTTCAATATGTCAGTCTACCGTCTTATGGCCTCCAAAGATTCTGATGGGAAATTTGCTAAGCTTTTTCATTGAGCATTCCTCATGTCTGACAACACAATTCTCACTGGCTACTTTCAAGATTCTCTCTGTTTTTTTTTTTTTTTTAAAGATTTTATTTTTCCTTTTTCTCCCCAAAGCCCCCCGGTACATAGTTGTATATTCTTCGTTGTGGGTCCTTCCAGTTGTGGCATGTGGGACGCCGCCCCAGCGTGGCTTGATGAGCAGTGTCATGTCCACGCCCAGGATTCGAACCAACGAAACACTGGGCCGCCTGCAGCGGAGCGCGCGAACTTAACCACTCGGCCACAGGGCCAGCCCCTCTCTGTTTTTTGAAAATTTGATTTCAATGTGTCTTCATCTGGTCAATTGGCACTCATCTTCTTGGAATTCATTTGGCATCTCTGACGTTTGTATTCAACTCACATATCGAATTGGGAAGCATTCAGCCATTGTTTCTTCAAATATTTTCTCTGATCCTTCTCCTTCTAGGACTTCCACAATGCAGTGTTGGTTTGTCTGAGGATATCCCACAGATATCTTAGGCTGTGTTTGCTTTTCTTCAGTCTGTTTTCTTTCTGTTCCCCAGACTTGATTATTCCCATTCCCCTATTTGGAATTCACGAATTCTTTCTTCAGCCTGCTCAAATATGTCTTTGATTCCCTCTAGTGAATTCTCCATTTCACTTACTGTACTTTTCAGCTCCAGAATTTCTTCTTGGCTGTTTTTAAAAAAGGTTTTTCTATCTCTTGATTGATATGTATATTTTGTTCATCCACTGTTTTCTTGACTTTCTAAACATCTTTTTGGAAAATGTTTAACACAGTTGTTTTAAAGTATTTGCCTAGTAGATATATTATGAATTCTTTTCAGGGACAGTTTCTGTTATTTTTTCCTGTGAATGGGCCATATTTTCATGTTTCTTGGTATATCTTGTGATTTTTTTTTGTGTGAAACACTGGACGCTGGAACCTTTTTGTGAAACACTAGATATTTTAATCTAATCTTATGGTAACACTGGAAACCAGATTCTACTCCTTTACCAAATTTTGCTGGGGTTTTTTTGTTATTGTTTTTGCTTAATTACTATAGGCTCTCTGTGTACTGAGGATCAGCTCAAAGTGTAAACACAAGGTCTTCTCAGGTCTTTTCTGAGCCTTTCTCTGGGTACGTACAGTCATTTCTAAGTTTTGCCATGACACAATCAAACTAAATGTAAAAAAACTTTAATGCTTCTCTCAACAGAAGGTGGAATTTCTTTTACACTTTTGTCTGAGCTGGCCTTATGACTTGCTTTGACCAACAGGAACCAGCAGATCTGAGTTGTGCAAATTCATTTTCAAGAAACTTCTGGTATAAAATGATTGCTGTTTTCTGCTGTTTTGGGGTTTGCTACACAGCAAAGGGCACCTGACACACACCCTGTGGCACACAAGCCTATAAGCTGTAGCATCTCAGTGACAAATTGGAGTAGTCTCCAGAACCAGGCTCCATGTTGTTAACAGTGAGGCTATCCCTGAGAGATTGGGCATCTCCCTTATGACATCAGATGAGAAAGTCAAGATCTGAGCTCTTCTTCCTCTGCTTCAGGTCTCCAGGACAAACATTAGGGCTCAGGGCTCAGAGACTAGTTGTAGATGGGACGAGATATGAGTGGGTTACCAGAAGTTAGAATCCCCTGACTCAGTCAGCGGTTATGTCAGTGATTTCCAAAACCACTGTTAGAGGGAATCTTCCAGCCTGTCTCAGATTATTTCTATTGCCCCCTGAACCTTTTAGGAGGAGAATGTGGTGGAAAGATGTGTGGAAGCCCCCAAGTGGCTTCCCTTCACTCTAAAATAGTGACTCCAACACTACGTAGTGTTCGCCAAGTTAAGTTCCCAAACCACTCAGGGTTTTGAGTGGTTTTGGGGTGAGGCTGCCATCCTTTCTCTAATTGTGTTAATTGGCTGGAGCAGAGGATTTTGCCTTTGGGTTTAGCTAGAGCCGTCCCTCTGAGAAGTGGGAGTGATCATCCTACTTGAGAAAGGGTATGTCTGACAGGGACTCGACTATACCTTTGGCCAAATGCAGCATACCAACAGTGAAACAAATGGGAATGGGGACCATTCTGCCGGGGTCCAGCCTCGGCAGAGTCCAGGTTCCCACGGGAGAGATGGCGTTGGCGAAAAACGAGGGAGGGGAAAGAGGACGTGAGACTTGGGTTGGTGTTAGCAAGTCCAACTTTACTGTGCACAAGTGTCGTTTATATATTTTTCAGGATTAGTGCAGAAATAGTTCTACAAATATTCTCAGAGAGATAAGGAAGTAAAAAACGAGCACAAGAATATTTATTAGCATTCTATTCTATAGAGCATAAGGTTAATGGTAGTCTTCTCCGCAATTAACTAGTGTTTGTTGTCTCTAAGCTAAAGGAGATAGGTACCTAGG
This sequence comes from Equus quagga, assembly GCF_021613505.1. Classification (NCBI taxonomy): domain Eukaryota; kingdom Metazoa; phylum Chordata; class Mammalia; order Perissodactyla; family Equidae; genus Equus; species Equus quagga. The sequence continues at coordinate 89,832,132 of NC_060280.1, forward strand.
CATCTGTTGTGATTCACGGTAAAGTTAAATCAAAGAGAGAAGGTCCAGGCCTCCAGACAGGACAGCAGTCTGTCTGGTTACATCCTGGTGGAGCCATCCCTGCCTCCCTCAATCATTTACGCCATTAGTGTAGATGGTTAATGGGAACAAAAGGCGACTCCACGGTGTCTTATCCCCAGGGCTATCTATGCATTCTCAGCGGGCAGTTAAATATCTTTACATTTTTGTGCCCTTTAGGGGGTGAAAGCATTCCTTTGTCTTCTAGATTGTGGAGCTAACAGTCCCTTGAGCACACCGCCGGAGAAAGTATCATTTTGTTAGTAAAGGGCTGAAAAGCTAAGCTAAACTATATATCTTCAAGAATAAAAAACAGAAATAAGTATAGACATAACCTTGATAGAAAGCATGCATATAATTCAGAAAATATCAGGGGTCTCGGCCAGCCATTCTTCACCGAGGGGCATCCCTGCACCCCTCGGCCCTTCTACTCATCAATTATTTATTATTTATCGCTTTTAGGAGAAAACCTCTATAACATTTTAGCAGAAAGCAGAAGGTCAAGAATAATATATAGATACTTCTTGATCATCCAATTGACCAGCAAACTTAGAAGGACGATGCATATATATTTAGACAAAGAACTGGAGGGAGAAGGAAACATTAACCAGACAGAGGCCATAAACCTAATTCGACATCTTATCTGGACAGGATTCCTTTCTGCTTGTCTCAAATGGGACTGTGTGCTCCTCCATTAATTAACTGAAAAATATCTTGAAAGTTACCTGCAGGAGGTCACATTCTGTTACTATACCTAATTTTCCCGGGAGGTAGTGCCTCCCAAGCAGCCACCCAAAGGAGTGAAAACTGGAGGTTAAGAAAGGAAAAGGAATGAAGGGCAATTAGAAGCAGCACAGGTTTCAGAACTATGTGAGGGGCTGGCCAGTTATTCTTCACCAAGGGGCGACCCTGCACCCCTCGGCGTTAATCGGCTGGACCCTGTCAAACAGCCGATCAAATGATGTAGCCACGGCTCCCAGCACCATTCCACAGTTTGGCCTTGGGCATACAGCTTTCACATTGACCTCTTCTCCCAGAAGTCCTTGTCAGTGCTGTCTCCTCATTCCCTGACAGGTGCCATTTATTGGGTTTCCCCTTGGCCCTGACATTGTGGGGACCACTCAAGTACCTACTGCTCTGGCCGTTCACTTTTAGCCCTCATCATCCTCTATCACAGCAACCTTTCTCACACCTTTTCTCCCTCCCTGACTGCTCTGGCACTTCTCATTAAAGGGTGGCCAGTGGGTGGGGGAAATATCAGAGGGAATTACAGCATCCAGGAAATGTCTTTGCAAAGGAGATACCCTCTGAAACACAATGCTTTGTTGTAATAGCCTTAAACTGAGGCCAAATGTCTTTAGAAATGAGGTGTAGAGGAGAGTCACCTTGCATTTGTGCGCAAAAAGGGGAGGTGAGATGTTTGACTTAGAGCTTGTAAACCATTTGGTCAGTGAACATGTTCAGACAACCACACCCCTCACTGATGATGTTCTGTGTTCACCCCATGGTGACTCCTGGGGCACTGGGTTGCAGGGCTGTTCTGGAGGGCCATGTGATGACTCCTCATGCTACACAGCCCCATGGCAAAATCTGCACCTGGGCTCCTGAGCTTCCACTTCTGGGTAGACAGTTACTGGAAATCTTCTGGGTATTGGAAACTACCTTTTCGACTATAATTTTATGAGATCTAAAGACAAATCAATTACGTCTGCTGAAAAACAGTAGCCAGCGAAGTTCTGAACACTTAATATGAAGAATTTAAATATCTCAATTTTTATACTCCTTACAATATTGAAATATTTTGGATATGTTGCATTAAAGAAAATTTATTATTAAAGTTGACCTGAGTTCTCTTTTGGTTTATTGTGGTTACAGAAAATTTTTAAACTCTATAAAACATGTTATGTTTCTTTTTTTTTTTTCCTTCTTCAGGATTAGCCCTGCGCTGACATCTGCTGCCAATCCTCCTCTTTTTGCTGAGGAAGACTGACCCTGAGCTAACATCCGTGCCCATCTTCCTCTACTTTATATGTGGAACCCCTACCACAGCATGGCTTGCCAAGCCGTGCCATGTCCACACCTGGGATCTGAACCGGCGAACCCCGGGCCGTTGAAGCAGAACATGTGTGCTTAACCACTGTGCCACTGGGCGTGCCCCCACCTTATGTTTCTAAACTACTGCTGGGCAATAAGAAGAATGGAAAAATGAAATATTGTATTCATTTGACACAGTTTACTTTCCCTTGAAGGTGTATGGAGCCCTGTATCTTCTTTAAAGTTCTTATCTCTAGTTCGTCCTTTATCCTTTCAGCAAATAATTAAGTTCTGTCCCTGTGTTAGGAAGTGAGAAGATATAAGTAATGCATACAGAAAACGTCTGATGCCTTGAAGATCCAATATTCCTATGGAAGTAGGTAGATAATAAACCAATGATTAATATATCAGGCCCAAAACAATGTGGGAAAAATCAGGAAGGTAGGAAATTAAGGAGTCCTATATATACCCACACTGCCAAAAATATTCTGGGGAAGATAATGGCAGAAAATGGAAACAATAATCATTGGCTATTCCAACTTTGAACACAAAAAATTAGAAACAATGTCAAGATTTTTACCAAAAAAATCTCTGAATACATTGCAAGTATGGGCAACTTCAAGAGAGTCTTAATTGGGAACACTCAAATGAAACAGGTCTGCTCTCTCCCCATCCCCTTTTCAGAGGGGAAATGCCAAATCAGACTTTATCCAACATCTGTGTATTTTATGGTTCTCTTCAGATAAGTATCTCTTCAGAGAAACACCTTTGCACATTATCAGTTCCTTTGCTTTGCTTTGTATTAATTTATTCTTCAGATTTCCTTCATGTTCATTTATTTTACATCTCTTAACCTTATGTGATTTAAAGCTCAATTCTTTTTCTTTAATATAAATTGCACTCTTTAATAAATCAAAAACAGAAGACTAGCCTAAATGGTAATCTACACAATGGTATTCTAATGGCGAACACAGAAAGTTCCATGGTTCATTATCCATAAACCAAACAGCCTCACAATGACCCCATAATTGAGAGGCCTAAAATCCTATGCATAAAGTCTATGCTGTCTGACACTAGGATCTGCTTTCTTTTGGAGAGTTTTTGCTTGTCGTGGCAGCATTATGTGTCTTTTGTCTACCATTGTCTTTGTTACCCTGAAACCACATGTGGTCACAGAAAAAAAGAGCTATTTCCTAGTTGAGATTTTATTTAATACTACAATTCTCAAACTGGGGGACTTTGTGCTGATGGGGCCAACAAATTTGTTTAGATTTGTAGCAACTGCATAGATTTTTTTTTATTGTGATACAATTAACACACAAATACACACCTTAAGTGTTCAGTAAATGACTTGAAAATTGTGCACTTGTGTAATCAGCCTAAACAAGCTACATAACATATTCATCTTCCCCAAAAGCCCTCTTGCCCCTTCTAGTCCATTCCATCTCTTCCACAGACAAGCACTTTCTGATTTCAAGTACCAGATATTCTGTATACATATATTAAGCAGTTTGCTCATTTTCAAATCTATGTTTTACCTGATTTTTCTCTATTGCTTAGAGAAACAATAGGGGAGAAAGATGTTTAAATCTCCCACTGGAATTGTGGACTTAGAGTCTATTTGTCCTTGTATTTCTGTCAAGCATTGCTTTACATATTTTGTATCAATATTTTTAGATGGATTCACATTTCACCCTTTTGTATGTTGAAGAATCTGTGTCTTTTATCTGAACTAACTCTATCTCTAGAAATGCTTTTTGACTTAGAGTCTTATGTTATCTAACGGTAGGATCTGCTTCTTGAGGAGAATTTTTGCATATCATGGGCAGCGTTATGTATCTTTTGGTTACCAATGTTCCCCTAGCATCTGACATCGAGCCTTGATCATTGGCACCCGTGATTCTTGACTAACAGACAACTGAGGTCTTTCTCAAAATTAAGGAACCTACATATAGCAAAATAACTGGATCTTAGGTTGCTAGATGTAGCACAGAACCCTGCAGGGGAAATAATTAAATACCCATCTAGAGGAAGAGGGCGACAAAAGCATAAAGTGCACTGGTGCTACAGCTGCTACTGCTACATCTTGATACCCGAACTAGGGGCTTTCCATATATCAAAGACTCCCCAGTTTGTGCATTTTCCCAAAACCTGTATGAAAAACACCTGTCCAGATAAAGTAAAATTTAAAAGTGAATGGGGGAAACAGGATCACCATAATATCTAGCAATTTTCCCTGAGTTTCACCCAAAAAAATCAAATGGGGGAAATTCAAAAAGACATATGCATACTCACACTATTCACAGCACCCAAAAAGTGGAAGGCACCCAACTGTCCATAGATGGATGAACGGATACACAAAATGCATATACACACAACCGACTATTTTGTTCTTAATAAAGAATAAAATTCTGTACATGCTAAAACATGGGTGAACCTTGATGACATTCTGCTATGTGAAATAAGCCAGACACAAAGGCCAAATAGTGTATGATCCCACCTTTACAACATAACTCAAGGAGTCTACTTCATAAACAGAGAGACAGAAAGTAGAACAGTGGTTTCAAGGGGCTATAGAAAAAGGCTATGGCGAATTAGTGTTTAGTAAGTACCAACTATCAATTTGGGATGATGAGAAAGTTCTGGAGATTGATGATGCTGACGGTTGCACAAGGAGTGTATTTAATGCCACTGAGCCGCAGTTAAAAAGGTTAAACGAGTAATTTTTATCTGATATATAACTTATTGCAATAAAAATTGCAAGTGGAGGATTATTATTAGTATTTAATGGAGCCTCCCCAAATCACAGATCTTGGTAAAAAGAAAGTCAAAACTGGCCCTCATAAAAGTCAAGTTCAATAAAATACCCACCCATAGGTACAAAGACCTTAAAGTGCTTGAGATTTTTATTAATAATATTAAATTTATACATCTGAGCTGTTTATTCAAACACATTATAAATCAACTTGCAAATAAAAAGCCAGATTTTAAAATGGTAAATTTAAAAATGACTACTAAATTCACATCCTGAACCGAGGAATATAGCATGGTAAAAAAATGAGAATAAAAAATTCAACTGCTCTGCCAGCATTTAAGAGAATACAACAACTAACACAAAACAGTACTTTTAAACACCCACATGTTGTGTCACCCCTGAACACAGGGAGGTTAGTGGCCTTATGAGTACAGCTGCCACAGCCATTCAAAAACAGGAATGCTCTGCTATTGACTAGGCAGGCTCTGGCAGGTGGCTCACACAGGGACAGCTAGGATGTCACTGAAGGCCAATGACTGCTGAAGGAAGATTGGCTTTGATACAAATCAGCCAGTGAGAAGTGTTTCAAGGAAGAAGCCCACACAACATAGTGTCTATCTACCCAGCTGAAAGTAGCTAAGTATCTCTGGGAGCCACCCTTGCAGAAATTTCACCTCCAATCTGCACAGTGGAGGGAGGGGTCACATGGGTCTTCGAAGTAGCCCGGGGACCTGGAGCCCCAAGAGTCATCATGGGATGAACAAAGACCAATATTCATGAAGGGAATGGGCACCTAAACACATTTTTTGACCAACTCTGGGCTTTGCTCTAGAGGAAAGACGTGCAATACTGAGGCAGAAGTAAAGCCCCCAACTGTCGCGTTACCTTTTCTGTCACCTTGAGGAAAGAATGATGAAACTGATCTCACTGATGGAAGCAATTCCATTTCCCACGAAGGGGTTATGGTGAAAGGTGGTATGTTCCAATGGGTGAGAAGTTAACTGGCTCAGAAGCCCAAAGATAGAAATGAAATATCTCCTCTTTCTCTGAACACAAATGCAGGCTGATCCTCACTTCTAAAGAACATTCATGCTCACCTCAAGGCTCTTGTACTAAAGGGACACTTTTCTGCTGTTCTATCCTGTGGACAGACACACTGCTCAGAGACAATCACTTCTTTGGTGATATCCCTCTCCCCAGGATGCACACCCTTTATGTGAGAAGTAGCAGAGGAATCAAGGAGGGAGAAAAGCTGGGAGGAACATAAGTCTGGGCAATGAGAGAAGAAATGACCAGAGCTGCAGTCACTGCAGTGGCCCCCAAAAGACCAGGGAACAATGCCAATGGGAAACCCAATAGACGGCACCACTGGGGACTGAGGGAGACCATCAGGAGAAAATTCTTCAGGGATATAAAAGGCTAATGTGAAGCTGGTATGATCCAAGCAAAGCTGAAGAATAACAGCAGCTGTCCCGACCGTCATTACTAAGTTTTGTCCACAGCAGGGCAATCATGCAATCTCCATCTGTGTGTCCCCTTAAGGAAGTGGCCAATTTTCATCATAAGATAGCACATTCTGTTAAGTGTTCGATGACACTGAGCACTTCCCCACAGGGGCATATGTGTCCCTGTCACATAGCCTCTCACAAGAAGGGGAAGCTCTCCCACCTCTCAGGGTCCGGGACCTGCTCATCTTGCACCTGGACCTGCTTAGAGGCTCCTCTGACTATGGACTTATTTCTAAGTCTCTCTGCCAGTGTGCTGCTCAGAGGCTGAATAATAGCCGTTAGTGGATTCATAAGTCCCAGTACACTTTGTAGGAGAGAAAAGGTGTTAATTCAGAATTAAATGAAAAACCTTAATGGATTTTAGGGTAGCAACTAAAATAACTGGATTGCATAAATTATGGATTACATAAATCTCAATCATCAAGAGTAAATTCATTTACATGAAAAAAAGAGCAGAGAGGGAAGAAAAACAAGTTAAATACTGAAAACAAAATTACAAGCTAGACATAAATCCAAATTTATTAGTAATTACATTATGGACAATGTTCCAGGTCAAAAAAAAAAAAGGATTTTAAAGACAATTTCAAATACCTAGATATTTTAAAATTCCACATTAAGTATGTATAAGACATTTAAAAATTAAGGGTACAGTAGACTAAGAAAGTAAGGAAAACTGATATAGTTATTGACGTACTTGTTGACGAGCTTCATTACTAAGTAGGACACTGGGGATCCATTTCTCACCCTGCTCGTCCCTATCAAGCGGAAACCTCTGGGAGAAGAGATTTCATGACTGGGTTGCAGATACCCTTATGTCTTCATATCCAGCCTGGCACTATTGTTCTTCCAGAAAGTCACGTCTCTATCAACATGCCATTCTCATCATCAAAACCGTTGGACCTGTAGTTTGATCACTCCCTTCTTCCAAGGTATTAACTGTTCACTATTTCATGAATGTTGGCAGAGGACCCGAGACACTGAAGTCAGAGACAGATATTTAACTCATGAACAGCCAACGCATGAACATCAGCACGTTCATACTGGTCACCTTTGTCCCTATGTCTCTGAAGGAGACCTGGCATGAAATGTGGTTGTTCTTGCACGCGAGGCATCCACAAGACTGGCTGGACTTTTCTGCAAACAGAATGTTCTGCCTGGTGAACTCACAAGGCCCCAGGGAAAACACTGCTTGCAAACAAGAATGTTTTATCAGCTCCTCAAAAGGAGCAAGCCTGGGACCTTGGGAGTTTGAAACATTATGAAGGAACCTATGAACAGATGTGTAGGGGAAAGGTCATTATTGTGGGACGCTTGCGCAGGCTTAGGTCGCTGACTCACTGCTTTGGCAAAAGGCCGGCTTTGTTTATGGGCTATAAGAATAAAGAGCTCCAGGAACTCGAGACTACTGCACAGCAACCGGTGTTCCTGTTTTCATTTCCTTGGCAGCATGTCTCTCACACACAAAGGGCCATATGGATGTCTGCACACTGGGCTGTGTTACAGAAGAGGAAGGCGGAGGTTGTGGAACCCAGTTTACTTCAGGTAGTAAGCAAGTCTCCTCTTCATCTCAATGGGAGAGATGATCTCCCTACAACTGTGTTCCTCACTGCAAACACTTGCAAGAAATGGCCAAGGGGCACAGATGTTAGCTTAGAGACAATCTTCCTCAGACAAAAAGAGGACAATTGGCAACAGATGTTGGCTCAGGATCAATCTTTCTCACCAATGTCCCTCCTCCCCTGCCCCCCAGCCCAAAGAAATGGCCACGGGGAAGAGTGGTCAAGGTATTGTTGCATATTCAAAAAGACGAGTAGGAGCAAGATAGAAGGTGCACACATACTTCCTGTTCAGGATTTGCTAAGCTTGATTTGGACTATCATTACAATGGTTTGATTAAGCCTCAAGAAATTCTCAGGAAGCAGCTGCAGCCTTGATGGCCATCCATGATGTAACCCACAGCTGCTCAAGCATCAGAACTATATGAATTTGTATCACTGATGCTGCAGTGAGGTTGTGCTGGTCTGTGTCTGTGACCAAGGTTCACAATCAGGAACTGTCAGTGATGGCATACACAGCAGAGTATCAGGACTAGCCATATTTGCACGAGTTTCTCCATTTTCACAGCATATGGATGGAATGACAAACACAGAAGCAGGTCCTATCACTAGCAGCAGCTCTTCTTTGAGCTGGAAAGATAACATAATTGTTACGCCACGCTGTGGTGCTAGATACAAAGATGAAAGAACGTTCATTGTTCTCACTCTCTTTGTGCACAACTTAAGGTTAAACACCCTCCACAGGTGCTAAGGTGGTTGTTTTCCCACACAGGTATGAAATCAGGGTGTCTCCCAATAGTAGGTAAAACCTCACTTTTTCTAAACTCTTCCCTTGCTTGACCCTGACCTTTTATCCAAAGGGAGCAGGTGTGAGAAAGGAACAAAAACATTCCCAGATAATTTACAGAGACATATCATATCCCCCACCTTGGGTGGCATGAGGCACTGTAGATGGACTCTGTGAGTAGTGAACTGATTGAAGCAGTCACTACGCTCACCATCTTAGACCAGGACAATACAACAACAGAATCCAGGTAACTCTAAATCTGGCAGTCACACTTTTGGCCAGGCTGCAACATGGAAGATGTAGAAACTCTGCTGGTTTAGCATTGCTATCAGGGGATTGCTATACCATTCCCAAAAGTGATCAGGGCAGAATGGCACATGTTCAAAACACATCTATAGATCCACCCTATAAGCTAGAGCACTACATGTTTCTTACATTTAATGGCTTCAGCATGAATTCTTACATGCTGTATAGTAGCAGATTCTGATTGCTTTGCCACATTGCTTAAGTTCCTGAGGCATCTAATTAGTGTTCTTTCATGTATTCAAAGCAAATATGGACACTTGTAGGCTTTTCCACATTCTCACATTCACAGGGCTTCTCTCCATTGTGAGTTCCTACATGTTTACTAAGGATCGAGGACCAAGTGAAGTCTTTCCCACATTCCTTACACTGATAGGGTTTCTCTCCAGTGTGAATTCTTACACTTGCTTAGTCTTGAGGAAATAGCGAAGGCTTTTCTGCAGTGCTTACATTCACAGGGTTTCTCTCCAGTGTAAGTTCACAAATGGATGCAAAATGTTGAGGCATATAAATATGCTTTTCCACATACCTTAGACTCAAACGGCTTCTCTCCAGTGTGACTTCTCAAATGTGTACTCAGATATGAGGAAGTAGTAAAGAATTTCCCACACTCACTACATTCAAAGGTTTCTCTCCAGCATGAATACTTAGATGTCTCCTTAGGCTTGTCAAAAAAGTATAGGCTTTCCCACACTGCTTACATTTATGGGGTTTCTCTCCAGCGTGAATTCTTGCAAGTGCAGTTAGGTTTGAGGAAACACTGAAGGTTTTCCCACATTTCATACATTCATAGGGTTTCTCTCCAGTGTGAATCCATTTATGTTAAGAGAGAATGCCTAATGAAGGCTTTCCCACAATTGTTGCATTCATAGGGTTTCTCTCCAGTGTGAATTCGTTTATGTTCAGTTAAGTCTGAATATATATTGAAGGCTTTCCCACATTTGTTGCATTCATAGGATTTCTCTCCAGAGTGAATTTGTTTATGTCTAGTTAAGTCTGAACGCCTAATGAAGGCTTTCCAACATTCATTGCATTTATAGAGTTTCTCTCCAGTATGAATTCTTACATGTTAGCTTAAATTTGACTTAAAAGTGAAGGCTTTCCTGCATTTCCTACACTCACAAGGTTTCTCTCCAGTGTGAGAACACAAGTGAATGGTAAAATATGAAGAAGTAGCAAATGCTTTCCCACACATATTACATTCAAAAGGCTTCTCTCCAATATGAGTTTTTATATGTCTAGTAAGGCTTGAGCACGTAGTGTAGGCTTTCCCACATTCCTTACATATGTAATCTTTCTTAGCAGTGTGAGTTTGTACACATAAACCAAGGCTTGTGGAGTATATAAAAGCTGTCTCACACTCCTTCCATACTTAACAGTTTTTCTCTATTGTGACTTCTCATTTGTGCCTGAAAGGAAGACTGATTAACAAAGGCTTTCTGACTGTCACTGCATTCAAAGCCTTTCCCTTGCATGCTAGTTTTCCAGGACACAATATTTGGAGTCAGGCTGACAGTTTTTCCAGACTGATTGAACACAGAAAGTTTCTCTCCAGTAGAGGTTTTCTTGTGCAGAGTAAGGAAGTTTTTTCCATACTGACTACCCACATAAGTGTTCTTTTCATTTTGAGTTCTCCTGGGTGTCTTGAAGCATGAATGTTCACTGACGTGTTTTCCACATTCCTTACAATCACAGAGTTCCCATCCATTGTGGCTTCTTTCCTGTTGATGAACGAGGATTAAAAGACTTCTCAGAATCATTAATTGATCTTATCCATCTAAAAATTAACACATCATTACAATGGTGATTTGATGTTTACCATTTTCATTACATTCATACAACTTACTACTCTGTTGATTTCTTTCAAGTTGAATGATAAACTCCTGCCCAAATGATGTGCGATCAATTCTCATCATAAAAGACTGCTGTACAGTTCCATGGAAAAGTTTTAAAAACCCAATGTTTAGTTACATATGCAGGAATGAGTACTTGTGCAAATTATGAATCAGTAAGTTTCAACTTAGGTATTCCCCAAATTCACCATATTCACAATATCTCGCCAGAGACATTGCTCTCTCAGGAGAATGCCACTTATCTCAAATATCTATCATTTGTGCCGATCTTCTATCGAATGAAATTCCTAGCCTTTCCTGAATGTGGAAAAGAAATATTTCTTTTCAAACTTACCGATCTTACCATTTCTATCCTATTGGATGTTTTTTCCACTAAAATATCCTGTGGAGGAACTGTGGACTCTTTGGTTTTAAGTTGCATTTTCCATTCTAAAGTAAAAGAGGTCAACAAATGCAAAAGTTTGCAAAAAGAAATGGTAGGTTAAAGGAATTAAAAACAAAAAGACTCATTTGTATTATTTACAAATTAACCATGGTGAAAAGAGAAAAACCATGACAGATTGAGTTGTTTGACTAGGTCAACAATTTAACGATGATAAAGATATGGAGGTAAAATTGAGTAGTTGATTAAAAAATGATTCTATGAAAATTAAAAATGTTTGGAAAAGAGACACAATATTATCAGAGAAATCAAGCAAGCAAGCTCTGGACTAAAAGCATACATTAAAAAGATAAACTTAAAAAAAAACAACCAGGGGCCTGTGCAATGGTTAAGTTCACACTCTCTGCTTCAGCAGCTGAGAGTTCTGTGGTGGCATGCCACCTAAAAAATAGAGGAAGACTGGCACAGATGTTAGCTGAGGGCAAATCTTCCTCAAGCAAAAGAGTAAGACTGGCAATGGATATTAGCTCAGGGCCAATCTTCCTCCCCACAAAAAAATCCACCCAAACCAGAATAAGTCATTTGGTGAAATCACAGGAAATTCTGAGTAAACGTACAGAAAGAACTTATGTGAAGCTGAAGATGTCCCAAAGATTCAGAGACCAATGACCTCAGCCATCTGAGAAAAAGAACATCTTACACAGTTTCCTCATTACTATTCCAAACATGGTGAAATATTCATTAACCAGAGAAGTTCTTCACCATGACTCACCTTGGAGGATTCCTTTCTTCACTGTCCTCAACTCTTCTTGTTCCAACCAAGAGATCAGATTGGGTTTGAACAGTTGATACCCTGTCCAGGAGGAAAGATATATTAGTGGACAAGGCTCTTGTAAAACATGATAAACACTTGGAAGTATCAGGTCTTATATTTCTTTTTTTTTTTCTGCTTTATCTCCCCAACCCCACCCCATACACAGTTGCATATCTTAGTTGCAGGTCCTTCTAGTTGTGGGATGTGGGATGCCGCCTCAACGTGGCCTGACGAGTGATGCCATGTCCGTGCCCAGGATCTGAACCCTGGGCCGCCACAGCGGAGCGCGCGAATTTAACCACTTGGCCATGGAGCTGGCCTCCAGGTCTTATATTTCTAATGAATATTGTAAAATTATTTCAAATGAGATAAAAATGCAAAAACCCCCCTTCTGTGTCCCAAATAGACCGTTGATCTCTGGCCCCTGAAACTCCCTTTAGAGGTAGACATATATATGTTTACAAAACACCAAGACTTTCATTGAAAGAGGAAATAAAGTGCAAAAAAGACATTTTCATTCTCATGGAGAAACCATACACCAGTGGCTGTCAAACTCCAGTGTCCATCAGAAAGAATCCTGTCCAGTGTTTCTTAAAACACAGATGACTGAGGCCCCAGTGCCAGAGTTTCATTCACCATGTCAAAGGGGAATCTGAGAATGCACATTTCTAACAGAGCGATGGTGAGGCTGTTAGTCATACAACCACATTTTTATAGCAACTATGCTGAATTAAAACCCAATAGGGCAGAGACTATGTATCTCTTATTTCGCATTGTATTCAGATTTCACATCACCCATCCAGAAACATAGTAAGTACGTAATATTTACCTATATCATAAGAGGCTATAGGAATGATGGCAACTTTACCTACTGTGGTCAGGTTCTTGTAGGTCTCCAGCATCACTTCTCTGTATAGGTTTTTCTGAGCAAGGTCCAGTAAAGTCCACAGCCATGTCTCATCAAAGGTCACAGAACCCTAAACCATCATACATAAGCTGGCTTCAGTAAAGTGACATCTCCACTAATATTCACTGGGGAATGAAGATGGGAGATGTAACTGCAATAGAGAGTTTCAAGGTCTCTCATCATCTCCGCCAGGGTGAAATGGTCCTAGGTACTCTTCTATCTAAATTCGTTCACCATTTATATCCTTCAGTTATACCTGTAATGGAACCTGTAACACTTGAACTTTTCTCACCACAACTAGACTAAAAGCTCATCTTATTTCCCTCTTGCAAGACGCTCCTGAGAAATTGCAGACACTTGTAAATGCTGGTGAATAAATAAATTCTTTGGAGAAATGCACACTCTTATCTTCCTTACTATCTGTCACTGCACTAACTAATATAAAAATTATGCAGCCACTCTCATCAGAGTCTATATTGGTGCTAATAATGGAAATACTCAGATTATTGACGGTAATCTATCACCAATAGGAAGCACCATTTTGTGAGGAAATTCAACAGGAATTCCATCCTTGAGTAGCTACGTTTCTTTAAGAAGCTCTGGAGACAGGTCAATCTAGAAGGAAACACGTCTGTTTGGTGGATGGAGCATGTCATTTTGTAGAATACACTTCTCTCGCTGTTTGCAGATGACAAGATTTTATATATAGAAAGCCCTAAAGAATCCATCAGAAAACTAATAGTTTAGTAGTAGTAATCAACTACAGCAAAATTGCAGCATACAAAATCAACTTACAAAATCACTTGCATTTCTCTACTTTTATAATGAACAACAGAAAGAGAACTCAAGAATACAATCCCATTTACAATCACAACAAAAAGAATATATTATCTAGGGAACAAATTTAACCAAAGAGGTGAAAGACCTATATACTGAAAACTATAAGACATTATTGAAAGAAACTGAAGATATAAAGAAATGCAAAGACATTCTACACTCACGGATTGGAAGGATAAACATAGTTAAAAAGTCCATATTACCTAAAGCAATCTACAGATTCAATGCAATCCCAACCAGAATCCCAATGACATTCTTCATGGAAATAGAATAAAGAATCCTAAAATGTACATGGAACAACAAAAGATCTTGAATAGCCAAAGCACTCCTGAGAAAAAGAACAAAGTTGGAGGCATCACAATATCTGAATTCAAAATATATCACAAAGCTATAGTAACCCAAACATCACGGTACTGGTATAAAAACAGACACAGAGATCAATGGAACAGAATTAAAAGCCACACATCCAGGAGCTGGCCCAGTGGCGCAGCGGCTAAGTTCGTATGTTCCGCTTCGGTCCAGATCCTGGGTGGGGATCCGGGGTGCGGACATGGCACTGCTTGGCAAGCCATGCTGTGGTAGGCATCCCACATACAAAGTAGAGGAAGATGGGCACGGATGTTAGCTCAGGGACAGTCTTCCTCAGCAAAAAGAGGAGGATTGGCAGCAGATGTTAGCCTTGGGCTAATCTTCCTCAAAAAAGAACAAAAACAAAAACAAAAAACCACACATCTATGGACAGCTAATCTTCGACGAAGGAGCCAAGAACATACAACGGAGAAAGGAAAGTCTCTTCAATAAATGGTTTTGCAAAAACCAGACAGCCACACGAAAAAGAATGAAAGGAGAGCATTATCTTTCGCCAGACACAAAAAATTAACTCAAAATGGATCAAAGACTTGAAGGTAAGACGTGAAACCATAAAACTCTTGGAAGAAAATAAAGACAGTATACTATTTGACATTGGTCTTAGAAGCATCTTTTTGAATACTATGTCTATTTGGGCAAGGGAAACAAAAGAAAAAAATAAACAAATGGGACTACATCAGACTAAAGAGCTTCTGCAAGGCAAAAGGAAATGAGGAAGAAAATGAAAAGACAATGCACCAACTGGTAAAAAATATTTGCAAATTATATATCCAACAAGGGGTTAATCTCTAAAATATATAGAGCTCATACAACTCAATAACAAAAAAACCATCTGATCAAAAAATGGGCAGAGGAGATGAACAGACATTTTTCCAAAGAAGATATCCAGATGGCCAACAGACACATGAAAGGATGTTCATCGCTAATCATTAGGGAAATGCAAATCAAAATGACAATGAGAAGTCACGTTACTCCTATTAGAAGGGCTATAACTACCAAGACAAAAAACAACAAATGTTGGAGACGATGTGGAGAAAAGGGAACCCTCACACACTGCTGGTACAAATGCAAACTGGTGCAGCCACTATGCAAAACAGTATGGAGATTTCTCAAAAAATTAAAAATACAAATAGCATAAGATCCAGTGATCCCACTTCTGGGTATTTATCCAGACAACTTAAAATGAACAATTTAAAGGACAATGGAGAACCTTAACACTACTCTTCAAGTGTATATAGATTATAGGTAAATAATTGTTCACAAGACAATGTACATCTCATTTTTCAGAAATGTATTTAATTACCTTAAGAATGTAAGGGTGGGAGGAACACTGTCATCTTTCGAGCACTCATCCACCAGCCTCGGCTTCTCTGCACACCACTCAGTTGATTCCCACGGCCTCCTTATATGGATACTTAGCACTCTAGCTCTTGCACATGTAGTGTCACCCCAACTCACTCCACATGTATCCACCAGTCATGGCTTGTCTGCATTCCAGAAGGTTCCTTCCTGCTTGCCCTCTGACTGTTGACTAGTTCTGGCCCTGGCAACCTAACAAACTTCTTCACCATCCAATGGACTGCCATGACACCTTCTCCAACAAGATCTGAAGTCAAGTCTTGGGGAGAGGGCTGCCCTAAAACTTTGGTCTGCCTTAGGTACTCTCCATCAACTCTAGGATATCTGTTATAATTCTCTTTATATTACACTTCTCCTGTTTAAATCAAAGTATGATTTCTGTCTCTTGATTTCATGCAGACTTACACAGACTTGAGAAGGACAGTGATCCCTGGAGACAAACGAGTAAAGAGAAGATTTTGGGATAGGATTGGTCAAGCCTTTGAA
The DNA here is from genome assembly GCF_021613505.1 of Equus quagga. Taxonomy (NCBI): domain Eukaryota; kingdom Metazoa; phylum Chordata; class Mammalia; order Perissodactyla; family Equidae; genus Equus; species Equus quagga. The sequence goes on from NC_060280.1 coordinate 89,848,139, forward strand.
CTTCAGCAAAGAGCTGAGTTCCTTGCCCATGGGAAAGGCATTCACAGAGTTACAACAGTCAAGCTATTACCTATGGCTGATTGTGATACAGTGCCAACTGAAGCACGTGCCTTGGGAGAACCAGTGAATGCTACGATTAACAATTATAGCAATAATGATGATTATAATGGTTGTGACGAGGGCTGGGTTCTTTTCACTGTAGTTGCCTAGAAAATGGCAAGCTCAGATCTGCGATCTTGGCACTCAAGTCAAAGTCTGTGACCAGAGAGATTCCATGACAGCTCTTAAAAACTCACTTCTTGTGGTCACAGGGGGAAGATACTGCTGAAAACCAAACACAAAATTGTTCAACCACAGTTAAATTCAGTCTCATGAAGTTGTTAATGTGAAATTGAGGGCACTAATCAGGGAATAAGGAGAGGGAACTTGAAATGGGGACATCTAGTTGGACCCAGATGAAACTCAAAATCTTGAACACCCAAGACACTCTGACTCTCCTTTACCATGAAGCAGGTAGCTTGCCCTTTGCTTTCTAATGAGCCTAGCCTTCCTCTGCTTGACAACTCTGTCATAATCTCACTTGGAGTAGATGCCTTATAAGCAATGCTCACTCTCAAGACCCACCACAAACATCTGCTATTGCCTCTAGACTCACAACGAATACAAAATCCAAGGGAACAGGTATAAAATGTAAAATTAGGCAGGCAAAAATAGCTTACACACAAAATAGAAGAAACCAGGCAACATGAAAGCTTCTAAGGGCTCCTAAGAGATCAAGCTCGGGCAACTACAGTGAATACAAGCTGTATGGCAGCTTGCAAAGGTTCTTCCAACATCAACTGCAGTTGCACTACCTCCAGTCCATGTGTATACCTTTCTGTGGCAGTCCTTACACTCAGGTGACTGAGACAAGAGTCTAGTTTACAGATGACTCTGCATAGTAAGCTAGTACCACCTGGAGGAGTAGAGTTGAAGCTCTATATCCTTAGTCATATGTCTTCTAGTAAATCAACAGATGAATAACTTCATCTAGTAATTAAAATTCCCTCAATTTTACCTTCTATAAAACTCTCAAGTCATTTCATTTATTTTTTTTCCCATAATAATCATCCAGTTGTAGGTTGCCACTATTATGTTTTAAAACTTAGTCAACATCATCTTCTATGCTGACTCCACACCTTCACATTCACATTTCTTTAAGACCATTCTCAAACTAGGAGTTTGTGAATTCTATTCAAGTTGTAAGTAGATTCAAATTACTCTCTTTCTTAAAATATTTCATAAGTTTCCCATGGCCTTAGAGTACAGTTCAAAGTATGTAATTCCCTTGGTCCCATCCCCGCTCTCCAATTTACCTCCCATTATTCTCTGGTTCTGCTCTGATTCAGCCAACTCTCTTTCCTCAGCTTAGGAAACACACTAAAGCTCTCAACTGCTCTTGTATTTTGCTCATGAAGTTCTCTTCGTCTGCAACGTTTTCATTCACTCTATACCTCCCCATTCTTGCTCAAAGACCTGACTAGCTAAATCATATCCATCCTTTCATTCTCAACTGAAATATCAACCCTTTCCAATAGATCTTCTCCCTTCATATTAAGCCATTATTCTGTCCAGATAACAACCCCTCCCAATATATCTTCTCCCCACATATTAAGTCACTATATGTCCAGTATTCACCTAAAATCTGTCTTCCTAAATAGACTGTAAGCCTCATGGTGGCAGTACTATCTCTGTTTTGATGGCCATTGTTCCCCTGTCCTTGGCACACCGCATAGCTCATTAGAGTATGACAATGATCATCTGTGGATTGTCAGAGGAATGCCATTCACCACGAAAATGTTACAGTGGAGGATACGCACAAATTGAAATCACAAAAAATAGAACTACAACACAAAAATTAAACAGGAAGCATACAAAATGTCTGTGAACAACACAATATAAGCCTAAACACTGTACTTCTGAAATGTATTTGAGTATTCTTACTCAGGAAGAAAGTGGACCAGCATTCATTTTGAAAACAAGTGTCTTGCAGTTAAAACTCAGATATGTTCCTTGTGTTTTTCCAGAATGATTTTTCAACATGTTTTGAAGTTGATTCAGAAACTACCAAATGGCACAAGATTTTTACAGAAGGGATTTATATATCCAGAAAAATTAAATATGTACCTGTCCTTTGACCAACCTTAAAATCCTGCCCTGGAAATGCACTTCTAAAAACGTGAAACAACCTATACAGAAGATCACTGCTGGTTACTCAGAGACGCTTGAACAATTGATAGAAAGGTTGCGGGGGAACCAGATACTATGAGTGTCAAAATACCACCCCACATATGACTTTCTTATTCAAAAGGAAAAGTCTACCTGTAAAATAGACGTCTCTGGTGATCACTACCTTCATCAATCAACTATGGCATCATTAATTGAAGGACAATGTAAGTCTATGTCTTCCCAATGAAATGCAACTTGAGGTATACAACATCACCTAAAAAGTATTTTGTAAATGATCTTTTGAAGCCTCTAGACCAGAACAAAGCTGGAGGCATCATGCTGCCTGATTTAAACCATATTACAAAGCTACAGTAGTCAAAACAGGATGGTACTGGTACAAAAACAGATGAACAGATCAATGGAATGTAACAGAGAGCCCAGAAATAAACCCACACATATATGGTCAATTAATTTACGACAAAGGAGCCAAGAATGTACAATGGGGAAAGGACAGTCTCTTCCATAAATAGTGTTGGTAAAACTGGACAACTACATGCAAAAGAATAAAACTGGACCACTATCTTACACCATAAATAAATGGATTAAAAACTTGAATGCAAGACCTGAAACCACAAAACTCCTAGAAGAAAACAAAGGTAGTAAGCTCTTTGACTTTGGCCTTGGAGATGATTTTTTGGAAGTGGGACTACATCAAAGTAAAAAACTTCTGCACCAGAAAGGAAACTATGAACAAAATGAAAAGGCAACTTACAGAATGGGAGAAAATTTCTGAAAATCATATATCTGCTAAGAGGTTAATATCCAAAATATATAAAGAGTTCATACAACTCAATAGCAACAAAATAAACAATCTGATTAAAAAACGGGCAGAGGATCTGCATAAGCATTTGTCCAAAGAAGACATACAGATGGCCAACAGGTACATGAAAAGGTGCTCAACACTACTCATCATAAGAAAAATGCAAATCAAAACGACAATGAATATCAACTCACATCTGATGGATGAATGGATAAAGAAAATGTGGTATATATACACAATGATATATTAGTCAGCCATGAAAAAGAAGGAAATCTTGCCATTTGCAATAACATGGATGGACCTTGAGGGCATTATGCTATGTGAAATAAGTCAGAGAAAGAGAAATACCATATGATTTCACTTATACATGGAACTCAAAAGACTGAAACTCTTGGATAGAGTAAACAGTTGAGTGAATGTCAGAAACGGGGTGGGGGGGGTGGGAGAAATGAGTAAAAGTGGTCAAAAGGTACCAACTCCCAGTTATAACATAAATAAGTCCTGGGTACATGTAATGTACAGCAGTGACTATAGTTAATAACACTGTATTGTATATTTGAAAGCTGCTAAGAAAGTAGATCTTAGAAGTTCCCACAAGGGAAAAAAATTGTATGTGTAGTGATCATTTCAGAAAATATACAAATATTGACTCATCATGCTGTATACCTGAAACTAATGTAATGTTGTATGTCAATTATATCTGAAGAAAAAGAAATATAAAAATGTGTGACTATATAAAAGAATGTATTACTCTTCGAAAAGTCAATATAATGGAGAAACAACAGCCAATGCTCTAGGTTAAAAGACTAAAATACATAAAAATTTGCCATATATAAACCCTGACTGCATCCTAGATCCAAACACACCCAAAGGCATATTTGGAACAATGTGGAGAATTTTACTTTTCACACAGAGTAGGTAGTAACTGACATTATTTTGTATATTTTTTGGAAAATAATGGTATCGTGGTTTTCTAAACACAATGTGTTTATCTTTAGGAGATGCATCACCAAGTATTTAAAGGTCAAGTATCACGTCTGCAACTTACTTTCAACTTACTTTCTCAAATAATTCACGAAAAAATGGATATTAGTCTAGAGAGAGGAAACATGCAAAATGCTAAAAATGGGTGAACCTACTTCAAAGGACAGTCACTGTACTGGATGTTCACACTTTATTTACGTTTAAGGTTTTTCAAACAGAAAATGTGGGAAAAACTATACTTAGTCCAAACAGCCTGTTTACCGGAAGTTCAATTATTCCAGAACTAGGAGGAAAAAAAGCCTACATCCGTTTTTCTGAGGCCCATGTTTTGAAGTTTTGTGTACTTGATCTGAGTATTTGTCTTTATTTTTGATACATTATGTTCAGGTAGAAATATGATGTACTTTTTTAGATGTCTATGGTGTGCATATTTCTGTATAGAAATGTTAGCATATTTAGACCGTAAATCTGTCTACTAAAGAGAAACAATACTCACCTCTCTCTTCATCTGATTTCCTACGGGCCGGAGTCAACCCATCGGAAAGGCGGAAATCCTCTTCCTCACGGAGAAAAGTCACAAGGCTGCTGTGGAGCCTTGGAGGGAGGAGCACAGCGGATGACGCGACCCCACAGAAGCGCCCTCACCCCACTGCAGATCCGGCTCCTCGTGGAGAACGACGGAAGCGAGCGGCGCGCACCAGGCCCCTCTGAGCAGGCCCCGGGCGGCTGGCCAAACCCGTCCCGTGACTCCCTCTTCCGCCCGCTCCCCCTCCTTCACGCCGGCCTCGCCTAAGCCGATCCGGGCCAGACGACGACCAACAAAAACCGATTTAAGACGCACCGCGAGCGCAGCGGCAAAGACTGTGCCTAATTGTGACGTCACTTCCGCTTCTTGCCGGGGGGCGGGGCTCAGGCGATGGAGCGCTGGACCACGTGGGACCACTTCAGAGAAATTCTGATTTCCTCCAGCGTGAGCGCGCATGGGCTTCGGACTAGCTGGGCGCCAGGCCTGGGGCCCGAATCAGGCCCAGGACCGTGGTTGAATCTCGAACCAGCCCTGTGGGTGGAGCTACGACGGAGGGCGCGGCCGATCCCTGAGGGCGGGGCTGGAGGTGGGATGAGACCCAGCGCGCGTTTGGACGCTGCATAGTCAAGCCTGAAGGGCGAGGCTGAGGGTGGAGACCCAGCCACCAGCGAGCACATCAAAAGGTTTTCTCCCTCTTCTCCCCTCGTTCCTAGAGCCCTTAGAGTGAGTGATTCTCCCGTATTGATAATCCTGCCAGTCCAGGAAGTGATCTGTCTCCTCTAATCAATCCTGTCTTTAGGCTTTTATTTGAAATACACACAATGGTAAACTCCGAACTCTAAAACGGATTCCTCTGGGTTTTCACTGTAATGACATTTTCTGCAAATCTTTTATTTTTTTCCTCTTCTAGTATGTATTTCTTTTTTTAAATTTTTATTTCTTTTTGAAATAGCACTGATCCTGGGCATTCTTAACTTATTCAGGAATAGAGCTAAAGTTTCTCTGGTAATCATGTTTCCCGTGGTAGTGTATATCATTCATTTTTATTGCTGAATATTCCATTGTATGGATATACTGTTATTTATACATTCTATATACAAATTCCTATTCGCATATATGAATTGCAAATATTTTCCCCCATTCCATGGGTTGTCTTTTACTTTCTTGATGTGTCCTTTGGAGTACAAAAGTATTTAAGTTGATTGACCTTTGACATACAAAAGGCCTTAATTTTGGTAAAGTCCAATTTATCTATTTTTTTCTTTGGTTGCAATTGCTTTTGGTATCACATCTAAGAAACTATTGCCAAATCCAATTTCATGAAGTTTTCCCCCTATGTTTTTCTTCTAGGAATTTTGTAGTTTTAGCTCTTATGGTTGGTCTTTTATCCATTAATTTTTGTATGTGGTGTAAGGTAAGAGACGGAAAGCAGTAACATTCCACTGTGCTTCATCACAGATGATGGTTAGCAGTGATCACAGTTGGCATAGTCCAGGAACTGTCATTGCTGTTTACTCAGCTAATCCCAAGGCATGGAAATAGTTGTTTATTTTCAGTTTTTAGAACAGGCAAAATTAAATTATTATGCGGAGAAGCAGTACATTATTATGTTTATATAATAAGTTTTAAGTGTTGAAGGCCCAGTTTCAACATACATTGGGCCATATTAGTTATTTTAACTAAGCGTCCATGAAATCACATTTTATCAAGAAAATTAAAAAATGCCAGAGTTATCTTAAATTTATTTTTCATGGTGTCAGGGCATCTATGCCTAAGATGGGGTGTTTTAGAACAGTGGGTACAATGACTATGGGAAATTTAGGCAAGCCTACAGTTGAAGTGAGGTACACTTATTTTCCTCTATTTTATTTTTAGTTACTTTTTTTATGATTATAGGGGAAATTGTGTTTAAATTTAGTGGGGTCCCCCAGGTATAACTATAATTTGAGACCAAGTATTGATTAACTCTATGAAGCTTCTTCAATTAGTATATGTTAGCAAATGTTAAGTTTAATTTAGAACATATTTTGAAGGCACAAAAGCCAATCACAGTGCTCCTTTTATCTTTTTGATATATGAATTTTTAAATACAGTCATGCATCACTTAACTGTGGGGATACGTTTTGAGAACCACGTCATTAGGTGATTTCATTGCTGTGCGGACATCACAGAATGTACTGACACAAAGCTAGATGGTATAGCCTCCTACATACCTAGGGTATATGGTACTAATCTTATGGGACCACCACTGTATATGCAGTCCATTGTTGACTAAAATGTCATTATGTGGCACACGACTGTATATAAATTTTGTCACATATTTATTACATATATGATAATTATATACAACTTGTTATGTAAGTTTTAGTATATAAGTTTTAATATATAAATTTTGGTTTTTCAGTTGTTTGAATTATGGATCTTTGATTTAGTTCTATTTGTGTGTATATATATTTATAATTTATTTACATACATCAAATATTAAATATTACATTTATGTATTTAATTTACTTATTTACTCACTAATCATCAGGGAAATGCAAATCAAAACTACAATGAGGTATCACCTTACACCAGTCAGAATGGCTGTAATTACCAAGACCAAAAACAACAAATGTTGGAGAGGATGTGGAGAAAAGGGAATGCTCATACACTGCTGGTGGGGATGCAAACTGGTGCAGCCACTGTGGGAAAACACTATGGAGATTCCTCAAAAAACTAAAAATAGAACTACCATATGGCCCAGCTATCCCACTACTGGGTGTCTACCCAAACAACTTGAAATCAACAATCCAAAGTAACATATGTACCCCTATGTTCATTGCAGCACTATTCACAATAGCCAAGACATGGAAACAATCCAAGCGCCCACTGACTGATGATTGGATAAAGAAGATGTGCCATATATATATATGTGTATATATATATATATAATGTACACATATATATATAATGTACTACTCAGCCATAAAAAAAGACAAAATCATCCCATTTGCAACAACATGGATGGACCTGGAGGGTTTTATGCTAAGCAAAATAAGCCAGACTGAGAAAGACAAACAGCATATGATTTCACTCATATGTGGAATATAAACAAACACATGGACAAAGGAAATAGTTCAGTGGTTACCAGGGGAAGGGGGGCGGAGGGTGGGCACAGGGGGTGAAGGGGAGCACTTATGTGGTGACAGACAAGAAATAATGTACAACTGAAATCTCACAATGATGTAAACTATTATGAATCTCAATTAAAAAAATCTATAAAAAATTTTACTTATTTACCTTTTATTTTCTCCCCTGTATCTAGGGGTTTATTTTTCATTGTTGTTTTTAAATCAGTAAGACTAGCATTGTGTTTGCTAGACCTGACAGTTACTCAGTACATAGAATTTAAAGTTCCCTTTTTTTGGAAGGGGGGAATTGCTTGTAGCCACGTAAAGCCCAGGCCTTTATACTACTTCTTTTTTGTTGTTTTATTGTCAGTTTCTTGTCTTTCCCCGCTTTTTCCTTTAGGTATTTGCCTGACAAGCTCCTGGTGTCCTGAGTGGCCCCTGCTCACAGCAGGGGGCCTCCCTTTCTAGACTGTCCCTATCAACCTCAGAAGCACTGGAGTCTACATCCAAGAAAGCAACATGGGGGAATCCCAATTTTGGAGTAATTGAGTTTTTAGGAAGATGCTCTTACATGTTGATAGGCAGTGGCACTGAAGACAGCCCAAGCACATTCACTGGGAGATTTACAAACCAATTTGAGTTGAGAAACCTCCTGAGGATTCTTAGGAGGAGCAAGAACAAATTGTCCCACCCCTTTTCCTTTTTCATTAAACACTGAGCCACCAGTCTCCATTGAGCAGATCCCTCCTATCCCACTAGGTTGGTGAGCAAGTCGTGACAGAAGCAAAGCAAGGAACAACAGAGAGAAGCGAGGGCTGCTGGTGTCTTTGCTGGGGACTTCCTGATCTCTCTGTCTCCCACAGGGGATGTCACACCGAGGATATCCCTCTTGGTGTTGCAAGGAACATCATAATTTACATAGTGCCAAGGGAAGATGTTTCTGATTGTCTTTACAAATTGGTAGGGAGAAAATACTATCAATTAGGTCAATAGCTCACATTTATATCAAATGAATTAATGAACATTCATTATTAGGGAAAAAGGGTAGGCACTATATAAGAATGTAATGACAATTTAACAGAAACATATAAAATGACTATATTTGTATGCATGCAGTTATATTGCCTCGAAATGAAACGAGAGAATTTAAAAAATAATCTGATTATCCACAGTCATAGTGGGGCATTTTGACACAACTGTCTCAATAAAGGACAGATGACAAGGTAAGGTCTGTAATGATACAGATCTAAAAAACACAAGAAGAAAGAATCTATTATACCCAACAATTACAGAATATACATTGCTTCCAACCATAGTTGAAGGATTCATAAAACCTGACCACATATGAGATGTATCAGTTGAGACTGACATCCACTGTAACAGAATCTTCCCACAAGAGTAGTTTAAACCAGGTAGGAGTTTATTTTTCTCATGTTCCATGAAGTCCAGAAATAAGCAACCCAAGGCTGGTACAGCCAAATAATATTGTATGTCCCTCTCGTATAATCAGTAGCCTATGACTGTCATCCTCTTGGTCTATTTTCTAGGAAAGAAGAGACAAGGCAAAGGGTAAAGAGAAAATGCCAAATGAGATGCTCCCATTTCCATGGGCTTCTTTAGAACCAACAAGCAGTGACCTTTGCCTATTGCTCACTGGACAGAACTATGGGCTTATGGGCAGTCAGAGCTGCAAGGAAAGCTGGAGCTGAGTCCTTAAAAAATTGTCCACCCTGCCAATGTGAACAAAATTGTAGTTTTGTTACTTTAAGGAAGGAAGGGAAAACTGGACATTGGGATGGCAATGTGTAGTGTCTCACACATTAGGCCACACAGCAAGTCTCCAACAATTTTCTGTTTGAATCTATATTGTTTAGCATCTCTATCATGAAGATCGTGCATTCTGTGCATAATTCAATTAAGTAAGAAATCTAGGACAAAAAGATAACTAAAATATGATACAGTCTGCACATTAAAAAATAAACTTCTAAATAACCTATAAGTCCAAGACATCTTGATGAGGATTGGACAATGTTTAATACTAAATTACAATGAAAACATTATACATCAAAACTTTTGTGATGTAGATCAAGGAGAATTTAGAGTGCTACATAACCTTTAGCACTCATCAGTTAATAAGCTGTCACACTTTAAGGATGAAACACTCACTGATAAAGATAATCACAGAACTATAACATTTATAAGGTTGGTCCTGGTATAAGGTGAATCAAGAGATGTACCTAAAGGCTTTCTACGTTGATCACAATGTAGGTTTCTCTCCAGTGTGAGTTCTAAAATGAGAAGTGAGGTGTGAAGGACCACTTAAGGCTACTCCACCGTCATTTCATTCATAGAGTTTCTGCCCAGTATGTATTCGCTTGTGCATTATAAGGTTAGTGCTGGTGCTGAATGCTTTTCCACACTGAGTACATTTATAGGGCTTCTCACCTGTGTGAGTTCTCACATGGACCCTTAGGCAAGAGGAATTCCTAAAGGCCTTCCCACATTCTTTACACTCATAGGTTTTCTCTCCAGTGTGAGTTCTCTTGTGTACAATGAGATAAGAGCCTGTGCTGAAGGATTTTCCACACTGATTGCACTCATAAGGTTTCTCTCCAGTGTGAGACCGTGTATGTTTCTTAAGGGATGACTGATCAATGAAGGCTTTCCCACAGTCACTGCATTCGTAGGGTTTCTCTCCAGTGTGGGTTCTCATATGTTTCTGAAGGGAGGAAGGAACAGTGAAAGCCTTGCCACATTCCTTACAGTCATAGGGTTTCTCTCCAGTGTGAGTTCTTTTGTGCACATTAAGATGAGAGCTCTGGCTGAAGGATTTTCCGCAATGATAACACGCATAAGGTTTCTCTCCAGTGTGTGATCTAACGTGTTTCTTAAGGGAAGAATGAAAAATGAAGGCCTTCCCACAGTCACTACATTCATAAGGTTTCTCTCCAGGGTGAGGTTTCACATATTTCTGAAGGGACAAGGGGCCAGTGAAAACTTTCTCATGTTCATTAAATTTTAAGCTTTCCTCCACAGTATATAGTTTTTGGTGGACACTGAGAGAAGATCTTTTCCCATAGACACTGCATTCACAGAGTTTCTCTCCTGTAGGTATTTGGTCATGTACTGAAGAGGAAGAGTGTAAGCTGAAGGATATAAGACATTGATAACACTCATAAGATTTCTCTTTTGTGAGAGCTCTTAAGCATTTCCTAAGGGATGACTCTTGATTGAAAGCTTTTCCACAATCATTAAATACAAGAGTTTTTTCTCCAGTGTGAGTATTCACATGACTTCTACGGGTTGAGGGATGGCTGAAGTCTTTCCCATATTCTTTACATTTGTAGCATTTCTCTCCCTTGCAATATCTTGCACAAATAAGGTGACAGCTCCTTCTGAAGAATTTTCCACAACGATCAAATTCTAAGGGTTTCCGGCCAGAATGAGTTGGTGCCTGTTGAATAAGGAATAAGTGGTGACTAAAGGCTTTCTTACTTTCGTTACACTTATGGGGATTCTTTTCCATGTGGATTCTACCATATAGAGAAAGCATATTATTATGACTGACATTTTTACCATTTTTAGAGAGTGTGTACGATTTTTGCCCTACTAGTTCTTTCAAGTTGAATAAGCTGAATGCTCTTCCCAAGGCTCTGTCATATTCATTCCCATCAAAGGGCATCCTAAATATGGAGCTTTTCTAATGAGTGAAGAATGAATGAGTTATGTATTAAATATTTAATAATGGAATCACATTTAAGTGAATGTTTACTTTTTGATATTCTCTGTGAGGCAGCAAGTGTTGAGGTAGGTTTGGAGATTCCTTCAATTTTACGAGACTCCTAAAGTCATTCCTGAGACAGCTTTCTGGTGAATGAAGCCTACTTGCCTCAACTGTCTCCCCTTGTTTCAGTGCTGCTGCCATTTTAACTCACAGAAATTCACAGACCTCTCCTACTGTAAAAAATTAGCAATCATTCCTAGTGAATCTTACCATTTTTCTGCCATTGGAAGTTTTTTCCCCAGGAACATTCTGCATAGGAATTGCATCTTTGGATCTCAGTTGAGTATCCCAGTCTGAAACTGAATAGGGAGAATTTTTATAACTATTGGGAGAAAAAGTAGATGAAAGAAAAAAGGAGGCAGGCATCCTATGGATCTGTTTTCAAATAATAACACTAAATATAGGAAGAAAATGTGAAAGATCCAACCAGTGACCAGAGAAATTATTTTAGGCACTACGCTCTGGGAAGAGATGCCAATGACAGGAACAAAAAAATGGAAATGGGAGGTATTTTACATAGAAAGGATTCTGGAGGCTTGAGACAATAAGAGAGGGTATTATCTGGAAAGCAAAGTAGGGAGAAGTAAACGAAAAGTATTCAAGGAAATGTGAATTTGAAAGAGGAATTAACACGGTTTTTTTCTCTGAGACCAAATGAAAGTATGAATGAATGGAGAGATGGTAAAAGAAGGAAAGCTCAGGTAGTGGCCTCAGAATTCTTTTCCTTCACTGATTGACAGTCCCAAATGTACTTCCCCTCACTGGCTATGGCTGCTCCACACAGTGACTCCTTTCTGCCTAGGGCTCACCTGTACAGGCACCTTGGAGAATTCCTCTCTCCTCTGGCCTCAGTTCTTCCTGCTCCACTTCAGTGATCAGATTGTGTTTGCAGAGATGATACCCTGCTCATGGGAAAGACACATGACTGTAGGAGACAAGAAATCCTTCCACAAAATTGAGTCTAATACTTTCATCTTAAAGGATTCTGAAGACAGGCAAGTACAACTTTAGGAGCAGCAAAGCAATCAGATCAGAGCTCTTTCACAAGGGCCTCAGAACAAACCCCCACACTCCACATCCCGCATGGAACTGACCCTTGAAATCCATGCCCAAGATCACAGACATGCTGCAAATTACCTAAATCTTTTAATGAAATCAGCACATTTTCATGGGAAGCCATGAGACTGCCCCACAAAGGCAGGGACCATCCATTTTGGGTTTACCACATACTGCCATTCTTTACAGAGATCCTGGAACACTACATGTGATGAAAAACTGTTTAGTGCATGCACAAATGTATAAATAAAGGAATGAGCCCAACCTTACCCACTGAAGCCAGGTTCCTAAAGTTCTCCAGCATTACATCTCTGTACAGGATTTTCTGAGCAGGATCCAGCAATGCCCACTCCTCCTGGGAGAAGTCTACTGCCACTTCCTCAAAGGTCACTGAGTCCTAAAACATCACACACACATTCTGGCTCAGCCAAGGACCAGCTCTAATGCTGACCTGGGAGGACGGTGGGTGAGGCCGACAGGACTGGGGAGGGAGACCAATGCCTAGGAAGCTCAGACATCTCATTATCTGACCCAAGGTTCAGTTCTTGGAACTCTCTTCTTTTGCTCTCACTCCCTGGACCATCTCATTCAGGCCTGTGGTTTTAGCAGCTTTTCTAACACACAGTTGGCCTGATATTTCCACAAGTAGGTTGTGAGGACTCTTCCAGTCTTATTTAAGATCCAATACAGACTGAGCACATTGCAGGATGAGAAAAATACTTGGAAAATGGATGAAATGGTTTTCCTAGTGAAAAATCTTTCTTTTCTTCATAGCACCAAGCAGAATATGGAACCAACGCTTACCGTGGAAGAATATATGAAAAAAATTATATGAAAAAAATTAACAAATACTGTAGGAATAGAAGGCTTTCCTAAGGCATTCTCTCTCCCATTCTAAGAAAACCAGAGAACTAGGGAAGCCTGAGGCTGGTCTAGTTGGGCTGTGACGCTGTGGGTCACAGGCAAGGGATATGTCCTTTGGGGGGGTCAGCCCCATGGCATAGTGGTTAAGTTCAGTGTGCTCCACTTCAGTGGCCCGGGTTTGCAGGTTCAGATCCCGGGCGTGGACCTAAACTACTTCTCAGCCATGCTGAGTTGGTGACCCACATACAAAATAAAGACAGACTGGCACAGATATTAGCTCAGGGCTAATCTTCCTCAAGCAAAAAAAGAGGCAGATTTGGAAGAGATGTTAGCTCAGGGCAAATCTTCCTCAGCAGAAAAAAAAAAAGAGAGATGTGTTCTTTGGGAACAGTGATGTATTTTTGGAAACAGAATAATTTCTCCCATACCTGTGACCAGGTTCTCAGCAATCCTGCAGCCATAGTTCCTCTGGTGTGTCTCTCTCCTGGCCAGGCAGGGTCCTGAGCAAGCAGAGCTAGAGCAGAAGAAAGAAGCTGTGAGAGCCTAGGACTGACAGATACACTCAGAGGCTTGGAAGCTTCTGCATACGAGCTTCAGAGTAACCACATACACGCATGTGCAAACACACGGTACAGTTCACTCTTAAGATTGTATCTCCCTACCCAAGAACAATTAGGAATTGGGAATATAGTATGTACTTATCTTTTCTTTGTAACCTTTTTCCTAGACTGAACCACCGAAAATGCCTGGAGTCCTTAACAACTTAAGAGCAATGAGGCCTTCTAGTGCCAAAACGCCTCTAAGTGCCATTTACCTGTGAAAGAAACCAGGACTCATCTGGGAAATAGCTGAGTCTAGTGTAGACCAAGAAACGTTCAAGATGAGCCTGGAACATCCTATACTCGGAAAGCAAGGAGCCTTTCAAAGACTAATTGGGTTGTGTCAAAAAGATATGGGAGACAACTTAAAATGGCTCCTTTTAAGTCTGGCTTCAGGTGGAACAACTTAATAAAGAATAATGACTGGAATCAACTGAAATATAGCAAATGTAAAAAAAAATCATGAGTCCATAATGATACCAAAAAAATCCTTCAATGGTCACTGTTGGAGGTGGGCAGGATATTAATTCATTATTTCGAAATTCATAATAAGAAAGAATCAAGCATGTATCCCCTCCTCTCCTTTATCAACAATATTTTATGATTACCAAATAGTTATGATAAAGGAAAGCTTATCCTTTATCCTACTGAAGAATCATAGAAGCCTTATTAGAAGCTCCATTTATTATGAAGATAATGCTAGAATTAGAAAGTCACCATTGTACAACCACTAGTGAATTAACGATCTAGGCAATGACAATCAATGGCTACTAAAATATTAGGTAAAGAGTGGGGATGTTTCTTTCCAACTTTTAACCTTGAAAAATATTTCAAACTCAAATAAGTAAGAATAGCATAAATATGATGAACTTCCATATACTCTTCACATAGACTCTTCTCCAACCGTTAAAGTTCTGTCACATTTGCTTTCTCTCTCCTCTCTTCGTAGGGGGCTGTGGATGTGTGCGCGTGCATGTGTGTGCTTTAGCAAGAATGATACTGACAGAAATTCATTTGAGAGGAAACTGCAGATGCCATGACTCTTTCCTCCTACATATTTCAGTGTCATAGGAAGTTGGACATTTTCTATCACAACCACAACAATCAAAACCAGGAACATTTAACATGGATTTAATATCATTATCTAACACAGAGTTCACATGCAGGATTTCACCAACTGGCCCAATCATGTCCTTTATAGTGTAGGGGAGGAAGACATTTCCTCTATCCAATGTGGGTTCGTCTGGCAGGAGAACAAATTAAATTCACATGAGACAGAATAGCAAGAGAAAATTAAACAAAGCTTTATGAGGACCATGGCCCGGGGCCTTTCTTCCTGAAGGAAGAAAGGGCACCGAAGAAGTGGGGTGCACAGAGCGGTTATATACCCCCAAACAGGATATTTCACATATGATTGAAATGTCCCTCCCACAATAGTCACAAGATTGCCCTGTCAGCACAGTGCTTGATGGACACAGCAGGTAGTGGGTCTGCTATCTCGGTGGGCGTAGCAGGAGGCAAGTCTATTGTCTTGAGCTGGGTGGTCACAGGTGAGAGCAGCAATCAATTCCTAGCCTAAGGAAAGATGCTTAATCCTTAAAGAAATGAGACGGGGAGGGAAGTCAGTTACAGGAGGTTAAAAGACAAGCACAATAAAATGCAGATTTAAGTCCTTGCCTTTGGCACTGATTAAGAGTTTCTAGAAAGAAGGTCATCTCCTTTTTTCCTCCTGGTACAGAGAGGGAAGCACCTTTACAGATAGAGATTTAGTTCTACTTTTTAGTTGCTTTCCTGTCTGCAAAGAAACCAGCCTCAAATAGTCCTCATGCCAAAGAGACATATCTTGGGGTGGCCAAATCCAGGTCCCCACAATAGCAATCACTTTTGAAATTTCCCATCCAGAGCATGCCCTCAAACCATCTTTCTTTAATCTCTTTTCATCTGGACCAGTCCCTCAGACTTCCTTTATCTTTCAAGATATGAAGAGTGCAGGACGAATGTTTCAGTCTGTAGCTTAGTTTTGGTTTGTCTGATGTTTTCTTATGATTAGATTCAGAAAGTTCATTTTCGGATGAAGCATTACATTAATTGATGCAGGTCCTTCTCAGGGCATAATTTAAGGAGGCATATGTCACCAGTTTGTCTCATTATTGGTGATAACTTTGATCACCTGGTTAAGGTGGCATGCAACAGGTTTTTCCATTAAGTTACCCTTTTCTCCTTTTGTAATTAAGAAGGAATCTTATTAGTTAGGGGATAACTTAAGACTCTATAAGTAAGCTGGGGAACTTTATAAAGGAAGGGTCAAGCTGACATCAGAACCAACTGATACCTCTTGTCACAAAAGAGGCATCTGGACGTCACGTGAGTTCTGATATGATGTAACAAGAAACAGCACCAACTATAATTTTGCCAAAAAAAACCCCTGACAAATCTTTTCATCTAATTAGCAGTTTATTTAAGAAGAGGAAGAGGAGAGACTGAGGGATATGTTAAATGACATCATGAGGTTACAATCGGCCAAACCCAATTTGGAGGAGAAAGTGGAAGGAGAACGTTACTGACTAAGAGACTTAAGAGACATAACAATCCACTGAATGTGTGGACCCTGCATATTGATTCGAACAAAACTAAGGGTAAAAACACATTTTGAGGCATTTGGGGTGAAGTGAACACAGACTGGGTATTAGATGATATTGGTAAAGAGAAAAGCAGCCCCCGACATCTAGGAGCTGCCTGGGAACCATCAGCTAGGTCTGGGTGTTCTCCTGCTGAACATAAACAATTTCACAGAACAGCAACAGCAGACAAGGCCACTCTGGGACCATGATTTATCAACAAAGACAAGGCCGCTCTGTAATGACATCTGAACACAGACAAATCATAAACATCATCTGGGCCTCAAAAGTGACCAAACATCCCTCTCTTCTGGCTAATATGAGCAATTGCTGCTTCTTTATCAATGACAGCTTTACTCCGGCCTAGTGTTTCCTCCTTCTAGGTAGCTTTACTAAGATATGCAATCATAGAATTACCCTCGCTTCCTGACAACATCTAATCTGGAACCCTCCCCCAAAAGCTTCTAACACAAGCCCAAATCCTTTAAGTCTAACACTCTCTTACTGAGACATCCCACAGTTCACCATGTTACGTGTTCTGCCTTCCTGCCAGCAGAATAAACCCGATCTGTTTAACTATAGGTGTGTCCCAACTTGTTTAGTCAAAGACCACTGACAATATCAAGAACTATGATTAATTTGGGGGGTGTGAGAACGGTATTGTGAAAATGCCAAAAACTTGGGTTAAAAGTTTATTCTTTTTAATGGATCTGTAACAGTTTTCCCTTCCTTTTTTAGCCCCTAACTGGGTTAAGCTGGTTGTATCCTCATAATACCCTTTTGTTTTAGAGATACCACTCAAATTATGGGTGAAATGATATGATGTCTGGTATTTGTTTTAGAATGCTCTAGGAAAACAAAACTTAACTACAATAGTAAGCTAGGGGAAGAACAGACATATTAAGAAGGCAAAAATACTGGTAATCATTGAAGTTGGATGATGGGTACAGAGAGGCTTCATCATAGTACCCTCTACTCCTCAGTATATTTGAAAATCCATAATTCAAAGTTTTAAAGAAAACAAAGAAATTTTCCATACAGAAGGGGACAGTGAGAAATGCACTGGTCTAGACCTTGGCATAAGATAAGGGAGAAAAACAAAATCTTAGGTTTCAGTCCAAATTCATATTATTTGTGTAGTCCAAAAAACCTCAAAAGAATAATTTCATTTAAAGAGGGTCCTAGGTTGTATTGCCCCCAGACAATTAGTGTGAGTAAATAGACCTATCTCTGGAAGCCAGGCTTCATAGAATTCCCACATATAAGGTTTTAAGTAAATTGAAGAAGTCACAGTTAACAAAATTTATGAAATGCAAATGTACAATGTACCATGGGTGCAAGGCAGCCAAAACACAGGCAGCAGGAAAAAAAACCCCACAACACTTCAGATATTATTAGACTTTTTCAATATGGAATACAAAAAAACTATATTTAGCAAGCTTAAAGAAATTAAGAGAAATGTGGATGAATACGGAATAAGACAATAAAAACAGTCAAGCACTTCTAAAAAACAAACATAATTTTTAGAAATAAAAAATATACTCATTGGGGCTGGCCCAGTGGCACAGCAGTTAAGTTCGAACGTTCCGCTCCAGCTGCCCAGGGTTTGCCGGTTCAGATCCTGGGTGTGGACCTACATACCGCTCACCAAGCCACGCTTGATGTGAGAATGCTTTATATGTGGGAAGCCAGGCATCCCACATATAAAATAGAGGAAGATGGGCACGGATGTTAGCTCAGGGCCAATCTTCCTCAGCAAAAACAGGAGGATTGGTGGCAGATGTTAGCTCAGGGCTGATCTTCCTCAAAAAAAAAAAAAAAAAAGAAAAAAGTATACTCACTGAAGTTAGGAACTCAGTGCAAAGACTCACTACCAGATTAGAATTCTGTTACACCATTTGATGAGAAACTAGCTAGGAATTTCCTAGAATTAGTAAAGGACACTAACCTCTGGATCCAGGGGGCACAATAAGTCCCAAGCTGAATGAATAAAAAGAAATCCACACCTAGATTCATTATAGTTTTTTCTTCCTTGGTGTTGATTAATTTTTCTACAATATTAAAAGCAGCCAGGGGAAAAAGAGGTCACCTAAAAAGAAAAGCAAACTGATGGCTCACTTCTTAAGAACAACAATGAATGTCAGAAGAAAGCAGGACGATATGCTCAGTGTACTGAGAAGAAAGTAACTATCAACCTAGAATTCTAAATCCAGTTAAAATATCTCCTTTAGGTTTCAGGGTGAATTTAAAAAAATCCAACCTCAATCTATTCAAGCTTCTAGACTAACTACTTTTAATAGGAGATAGAGAGATAAAGCAGTTAAACAACACAAAGAAACAGCCAAATCCATAATGTAGGACATTTTAAGGACAAATGACTTGATATGTCCAACAAGTCAATGGGTAAAAAACAAAAAAAAGACAAAAGGAGGAGGAGAGAAAACAGAAACTTAAGAGAGATATATTCAAAAAGCAATGTGGGGACCCCGATAGGATCCTGATTTGAACAAACCAACTGTAAAAAGATATTCTGGAGACGATCAGGGAACTTCGGAGTTTGCCAGGGGGGAAAATGCTGTGATGGTTGTGTACCAGCTCAAGATGCATACTTAAGTATTTACCGATGAAAGCACATGTCTGGAATTTGCTGTAAAAAAAAAAAAAAAAAAAAAAAAAACCCTCCAGAAATAAGGAAGAGCAGGTAGATAGGTTACAAGCACTGTCCAACACTATTATCTAATATGGTAGCCACCAGTCACATTTGGCTATTGGGCACTTGAAGTGAGGCTAGTGTTATTTAAGCAATTTAAATACCACACGTGGCTAGTGGATTACACAGCTCAGGCCTAGGTGATCCAAGATTGGTAAAATATTGATAATTGTCAAAGGTGAGTGTCAACGACATGAGGATTCATTATACTCTTCTCTCTAGTTTTGTGTATGCTGGAAAATTTTCAGATGAAAAGCTTAGAAGTTTAAAAGAAGGAGGGTAAAATAAAGACATTTTAAAATAAAGATATGAGAGAGCTTACCCATCAAAGGATCATCCCTAAAGTAAATTCTAGGATTCCAGGAAATAGGAATTTGAACACCTGAAATGTTAAGAAAGTAGAGTGAACAAAAATAAAATGGGTAAAACTAATGAGCCTTGATTATATAAAATAGTAATAATAATATCTAATTTGTGAGATAGAAAAGCAAGCTAGAATTCTAATACTGAATAATAAAAATACACAAATTGGGAGGGAGGTAATTACAGTTTTATGTTCCTTGTATTCTTCCAGTAGAGAATAAAGATATTGATTAGCTTTAGACCAAGTATGCATGATAACATAGCTAGGGTAACAGCTGAAGAAATGGACATAGAAGGTTTAACTCACAATCTAGAAGAAAAAATAGAATGAGGAAAAAAAACCCCTCAATTATTCCAAAGGTTAGAAAAATAAGGAGGGAAAAGAAACCAAAAAAAGTAGTAAAATAAAAAGCACATGTGAAATGGTAGAGAACGTCTATTTCAATAATCACAATAAATGTACAAGTAAGTGGCCTAAGCTCTACAGTTGAAAACCAGAGACTGCCATGGTAGATGAAGACAAACTCCAGCTCGAAGCTCCTTCATAAGATGCACTAAACATCAAAATAACACTGAAAGTCCGAATCTCAAATATGAAAACAACGCACCTGCCAGGCTATATTAACCAAAACAGTTTGTTTGGCTAACTTCACTTCACACATTTTAAGACAAAAGGCACTGCAAAAGGTGACTACATCAGGGTACAAGATTCAATTAACCAGGAACTTATAAAGATTCTGAAGTTGGTTATATGAGTAACGTAGTCTCATAAATTTTATAACAGACGCTAACAGAATTAAAGTGGAAATAGACAAGTGAAAGAGATTTTAACACACTTCTCTCAGTAATGAACAGATCAGAAGAAAAAAAGAGGGCATGAAGATTTGAATAATAAAATAAACAAGCTTAATCTAAAACACTTACAGATACTATGCTCAAGAAAGGGAGAATACACATATTCTTTTCAATCACATGTGGAATGTTTGCAAAAACTAGCCCTACTGTTATTCTACAAAGGTAGTCTTAAACCTTTCAAAGAATTTGTATACAAGTATTTTCTCTGAGAAAAATGTAATTAACTTATATAGTAATAACAGAAGAAAAGTATTATGTTGAATCACATGAAACTAGCATTTTAGCAAGTTAAAAAAATGGTTGAATGTTAGCAGCTTCATATGGTTCGTTCTAATAGAAAAAAGTCATATATTTGGAGTTTAGGAAAAAATCACACTTATGATTAGTTCTAGGTACCAAAACTTGTAGGTTGTAGCTAAAGTGGGTCTTAGGAAAAAAAGTAAGCTTTAAATGCTTACATTAGAAAAGAAATGAAGTTAAAAATTAATCTAAGTTTCCAACTAAGAGGATGGAGAAAAAATTCTCAAAATACATGAAGAAAAGTTGAGGGAAAAAAAGAATATGGTATGAATATGAACTAGAAAACAAATAACAGAGAGGACCAATCAAGTAAAAAAATTGGCTCTCTGAAAACAAACAAAATAGGAAAAAAGCAAGATTATTCAAGAAAAAAAGGGAGGCCTATAAAGAAAATGAAAAAGCAAAAGAGAACACAATTACAGATGCTGCAGAGTTTAACATATGATTAAACACTATGTGTTTAATTATGTTCATAACTAAACATTATGAACAACTTTATGCCAATCAAGCTCAAAACTCACACACAATAGGTTACTAGAGAAATAAAATTTACCAAAAATGACTTGATAGAAATAACTGAATAGTATTAAATAATTGCAAATATGAACTGGAAGGTGATGGTTGCATGATATTGTGAATTTAATTAATGCCACTGAATTTTACGTTTAAAAATGGTTATGGGGGCTGGCCTGGCGGCATAGTGGTTGAATTTGCGCACTCTGTTTCAGAGGGCTAGGATTCACAGGTTTAGATCCTGGGCTCGGACCTACACACCACTCTGCAGGCCATGTTGTGGTGGCATCCCACATACAAAGTGGAGGAAGACTGGCACAGATGTTAGCTCAGGGACAACCTTCCTCAAGCAAAAAGAGGAAGGTTGGCAACAGATGTTAGCTCAGGGACAATCTTCCTCACCAAAAAACGTTTTAAAAAAAAGAAGGTTTTAAAGGCAAATTTTATATTATATACATTTTACCACAATAAAAAATGTATTAAAAAAATGAAATAATCTGGGCTGTTGCTGATCCCTTCAGTGAGGCTCCAGGTCTCCCCAGCCCTGATAACTCACTGCTTGGACAGATTCCTTAAAAAGAACACCCGAAAACAAAAGCAGTAGCAGAATAAAGAACTAGGTATTTAAATTACTCCCACAAAGAAAACACCAGGCCCAGAGGTTTTATAGGTCAGTGCTGCCTTTCAAAGAAGAGAACAGTCCAATCTGACTCAAAGTCTTTAGGGATTAGACATACGAAGATTCTGGTAACTTAAACTATACTTCAATATATTTGGTCACATGTCTCCATATTACTAACCATTAGTAGGGGTAATGACTTATCAAATCTATGAGGCAAGAGTTAGATATTTGGAAGGTTTTATTTAATTTAGCCTGCATGTAAGAACTCCAGAATTGGGCATGATCCAAAACGCCATGTTTGCATTTTGATTAGTCTATTACAGTACCGCAGGGGAGGGATGCGGGGAGACAGACATGGCCACTTTTAAAACAATTTCATGTAACAGTTTGACTTATCTTTGTTTAAGAGTATAAAGCGAAGAGGAATGTTCTTTGAGACTGACAATATTGATATCAAACACGACAAGCCATTATAAGAAAACAAAATGATAGGTAAATATCATTTATAAACATAGATACAAATATTCCAAGGAAAATAATTCTAAACCAAATACATCAATAAACGAGAAAGATGA
Source organism: Equus quagga (assembly GCF_021613505.1). Taxonomy (NCBI): domain Eukaryota; kingdom Metazoa; phylum Chordata; class Mammalia; order Perissodactyla; family Equidae; genus Equus; species Equus quagga. The sequence continues at coordinate 89,870,649 of NC_060280.1, forward strand.
CACATCAGAACCAAGTTGGATTTATCCCAGGAATGCAAAAGGGGTTTATTAGAAAATCCATTAATATAATTTGTTTCATTGATAGATCAAAGGAGAAAACAGTATAATCATCTCAATGATACAGTAAAAGTGTCTGATAAAAGCTAACATCGCATCATGACTTAACAGCCTTAGCAACTCTATAAAAAAAAAGACAACTCAAAAAATGGGCAAAAGAGGGGCTGGCCCCGTGGCCGAGTGGTTGGGTTCGCGCTCTCCGCTGCAGGTGGCCCAGTGTTTCGTTGGTTCGAATCCTGGGCACGGACATGGCACTGCTCATCAAACCACGCTGAGGCGGCGTCCCACATGCCACAACTAGAAGGACCCACAACGAAGAATATACAACTATGTACTGGGGGGCTTTGAGGAGAAAAAAAACAAAAACAAAAAATGGGCAAAAGATCTGAATGGATATTTTTCTAAAGGAAATATAAATGGCCATTAAACACATGAAAAGATGCTTCTCATTAGCCACCAGGAAAACATAAATCAAAACCACAATGACATAGCACTTCACACCCATTCTGATGGTTATAATCAAAAAGACTAACAGGCATTGGTGAGGATGTAGAGAACTCGGAACTCATATTTTCCTGGTGGAAATGTGCAATGGTGCAGCTACCTTGGAGCTGTCTGGCAGTTCATCAAAATGTCAAATATAGAGTTACCATATAAACCAGCCATTCCACTCCTAGGTATATACCCAAGAGAAATGAAAACATAGATACACACAAAACTTGTACATGACTGTTCACAGCAGCATTATTTATAATAGCCGAAAAGTGGAAATAACCCAAATGTCCATCAAATGAGTGGATAAATAAAATGTGATGTATCCATACAAGGGAGTATTATTTGGCCATAAAAAGGAATTAAATATTGACACATACTACAATGTAGATGAACCTTGAAAATCATATGCTAAATGAAAGAGACCAGTCACAGAAGACCACATATTGTATGATTTCATTTATATGAAATGTTTGCAATGGATAAATCTATAAAGACAAAAAATAGATTAGTGGTTGCCTAGGTCTGGGAGGTAGGGAGGAATGAGCAGTGACAGCTAATGGGTACCGGGTTTCTTTTCGGGGTTATGAAAATGTTCTAACATTAGGTTGTGGTGATGATTGTACAACTCTGAGAATATATTAAAATCCACTTAATTGTACACTTTAAATGGGTGACTCATATGTGAATTTTAACTCCATAAAGCTATTATAAAAAATAATTTTAGTAAGTGAGGAAAATAAGGATTGGAAGAGAAGATCTTTAATCTGAAAATATATCAAAAACGTAGGGGAAACATCTAACTTACTGGTGACAAATTGAAGGCCTTTATTTTGAGACACGGAAAAAGACAAACGTGGCTCCTTCTAACCAAGTTAGGATATGGGCCACATTTTCAGGTTTTTACAAATAACTACTTTGGAATTTTCTTTTAAAAAACAAAGGTCCCTCTCACCACTTATATCTGGATCAAAAACTGGCAAAATTGCACCACATATGGGTTAAGAGCAGAGGCATATTTGAATACAAATTCCCAGACTAAATCTGGGATATCTGGGGATTTAAAATCAAAACCTCCAGCTTCATTACACACTCATGTATATTTTCAAAAAAATATGTATCTTTCCTTATCAAATATTAAGATTTTTTTGCAATTGACACATGAATGAAAGTTTTGTTCCTCTTATTTCTGATGAGAGCAATAAATCTTTCATTTTCTTGAGATTCATGAAAACCAACATATATAACTGTGATAACCTGAAATTAAACCAATTGTACTGTTACAGGTGCCAAAACAGTGGGGAAAAATAAACAGTCCTTCTCTCTACTTTTCCCTGAGTTGTGATGGCTCTTAATTTGAAAAATAATGATTACTAAGAGGCAAAATGATTGAGGAAAAAAGGTCAGTCTTATTCTGATATGATTTCACCCTGATGTAATAGGTCTCTGGGGCCGCTGATGGGTGAGTTTTCAGGTTCATCTTGGGATCTGCAGAGTAAGTGGCTTAATAATAAAATCATGTGCTTAACTAGCGTCATGCTGAGCTATCTGAGGTCTAACAAGAGTGTATATGATATGCACATTCAATCAGATGGATACAATTTGCTGTGTAACTTCCAAGAGAGGGGAAAGAAATGGAAGGAGATAAAAATTATCCATTCCAGGATCACAGTCACAGAACCATGGATGAGTGTTCACCCGTAAGGGCCCAGCCTAGGACTACCTACCTGTCTTAACTATTCACTTTTTTTGTGTGTGTGAGGAAGATTGGCCCTGAGCTAACATCTGCTGCCAATCTTCCTTTTTTTTTTCTCCTCAAAACCCCAGTACATAGTTGTATATCCCAGTTGTAAGTCCTTTTAGTTCTATGTGGGATGCCACTACAGCATGGTTTGATGAGCACAGTGTAGGTCCATGCCCAGGATCTGAACTGGCAAACCCTGGGGCACCGAAAGAAAGCGCTGGAACTTAACCACTATGCCACCAGGCCAGCTCTTTATTGTTGTTTTCACTTGCATTTCCTTGATGACATATGCTGTGGAACATCTTTTCATATGCTCATTTGCCATCTGTATATCTTCTTTGGTGAAGTGTCTGTTAAAGTCTTTGGCACATTTCTTATTCAGGCTGTTTATCATCTTATTGAGTTTTAAGAGTTCTTTGTCTATTTTGGATAACAGCCTTTTAACCAGATGTGTTTTTTGCAAGTATCTTCTGTAGTTTGTCTTCTCACTCTCTTGACAACGTCTTTTGCAGAGCAGAAGTTAATTTTAATAAAGTCCTGTTTATTTTAGTATCATGCCTTCAGTGTTATATTTAAAAAGGTATTACCACACCCAAGGTCATCTAGATTTTCTCCTATGTTATCTTCTAGAAGTTTCATAGTTGTGTGTTTTACACTTAGGTCGACAATGCATTTTGAGTTAATTTTTGTGAAGAGTGTAAGGTCTGTGTCTAGATTCATTCTTTCGGATGAATGTCCAGTTGTTCCAGCACCTCTGCTGAAAAGAATTCTTTACTCCATTCCATTGCCTTTGCTCCTTTGTCAAAGATCAGTTGACTATATTTACACGGGTCTATTTCTGAGCTCTCTATTCTGTTCCACTGAACAATTTGTCTACTCTTTTACCAATATCACACTGTCTTGATTGATGTAGCTTTACAGTAAGCCTTGAAGTCAGGCAGTGTCAGTCCTCCAACTTTGTTCTTTTCCTTCAATACTGTGTTGGCTATTCTGGATCTTTTGCTTTTCCATATAAATGTTAAGAGTTAGTTTGTCAATATCCATAAAATAAGTTGCTTGGATTTTGATTGAATTTATGGATGAAGTTGGGAAGAAGTGACATCTTGACAATATTGAGTTTTTCTATCCATAAACACGGAATATCTCTCCATTTATTTAGTGCTTGATTTTGTTCATCAGAGTTCTGTAGTTTTCCTCATATAGATCTTGCATATATTTTGGTGTGCTAATGTAAATGGTATTGTGTTTTTAATTTCAAATTCCATTTTTTCCTTGCTAGTATATGGGGAAATGATTGATGATGGTTTCAAGGATATGTGTGTCTGCACCAAAACTTAAATCGTACACTTAAAGTATGTGCAGTTTATTGTATGGCAATTATATTTCAATAAACCTGTTCATTAAGAAAACCAACCTCAATAACTCAAACCAAAGACTCTAACAACAAGAAAAAAGCTATTTGAACAGACAGTTCACTGAAAATACATGAATGAGAAGCACACGTAAAGATGCTCAACATCGTTAATCTTTAAAACTATGGGTCTACCTTAAAAAACACACACACACAAAGGCAAATATTTAAATAAAAATTTACTTTGTTTTCTTATCCAGTATCAATTTTCTTGTAGGCAGTAAGGGAAAATTTGTACTCCAAAAGTTTCCCAAATTCCTTACCCTTAGGTTTTATTTAAAAACCTTTTTTTTTTGCTGAGGAAGATTTGCCCTGAGCTAACATCTGTGCCAATCTTCCTCTGTTTTGTATATGGGTTGCTGACACAGCATGGCCACCAACAAGTGGTGTAGGTCCATGCCCAGGAACTGAACCCAGGCCACTGAAGCAGAGTGTGCCAAACTTAACCGCTAGGCCATGGGGCTGGCACCTTAAAACCCTTTTGATAACCAAATTTTTTCATTAAGGAAAAAAACCCTTTTAGGATTTTTATTTTTATAAAAACATATTTACTAAAAGTATTCTGATTTTTTTTATTCAAACAAAATTTCTCCAGTGTGACTTTTTACATGTACAGTAAATTAAGATAGCCTTTTCCACATTCCCTGTATTTCTTTCTTTGTTTTTTTTTAAAGATTGGCACCTGAGCTAACATCTGTTGCCAATCTTCTGCTTTTCCCTTCTTCTTCTCTCCAGAGGCCCCCAGTACATAGTTGTATATTCTAGTTGTAGGTCCTTCTAGTCCTGCTATGTGGGACACCACCTCAACATGGCTTGATGATCAGTGTGAGGTCCACTCCCAGGATCTGAACCAGCGAAACCCTGCACCACTAAAGTGGAGTCCGCGAGCTTAACCACTCAGCCACAGGGCTGGCCCCCACATTCCGTATATTTCTAATTTACAGTCTCTCTCCAGTGTGAATCATGTTTCCTAATGACAAAGAACAATCAAAGGCTTTCCTTTATCCATTTCACTCATGGGATCTCTCATAATGTGTGCTTTCATACTTTCCCATAGAGGAGGATAAAAATTCCTACACTTTTTACATTCGTAAGATTTTTCACACTTGTGAAATCACAGCTGAATATTAAGGTATAAGGCAGAGCTAAAGGCTTCCAACCTCCTTAGTGTAAGGTTACCTCCAGTATAAATTAGTACATGTTCAATAAGTGTGAGAAAGTGTTGAAGGCTTTCCCACATTCTTTACAAGCATAAGCTTCTCTCAAGTGTGAATTCTTATACATTTGGTAATGCGTGAGGAATTACTAAAGGTTGTCCCACATTCCTCATATATATGGCTTATCCCCACTGTGAGTTCTTAAATGTCGAATAAGATATGTGGATCAAGTAAAGGCTTTCCCACATTCCTTAAATTCAAAAGGTGGTTCACCAGTGTGAGTTCTTATGTGTACTGTAAGGTGTGAGGAAATGGTAAAGACTTTCCCACATGTTTTACATTTATATGGCTTCTTTCCAGTATGTGTTGTTTTACGTTGACTAAGGTGGAAAGGATATCTAAATGCCTTCCCACATTCCTTACATTCAAACGGACTTTCTACACTGTGAATTCTTAAATGTTGAATAAGAAATGAGGATCTAATAAAGGCTTTCCCACACTTCTTACAATTACAGGGTTTTACTCAGGGTGAGTTTGCAGGTGATATTAAAGCAAGATGAATTACTAAAGGCTTTCTCACATTCCTTACATTGATAAGGCTTCTCACCATTGGGCATTCTCATATATACAGTAAGGTGTGAGAAACTAGCAAAGGCTTTTCCACATTCCTTACATTTATAAGGCTTTTTTCCAGTGTGAGTTCTTCTGTGTTTTATAAGACCTGAAGAATCAATGAATGCTTTCTCACATTTATTACGCTCATATGATTTTTCTCCAGTGTGAACTTGCATGTGAATATTAAGTTTTGAGACACAAGTAAACTCTTTGTCACACTTCTTACAAACATAGTGTTTCTCTCCAGTATGAAATTTTATATGTTTAGCAAGATCTGGGGAATAAAGAAGGCTTTCTTAAATTTCTTACATTCCACAGGCATCAGTCCACTGTGAGTTCTTAAATGTTGAGTAAGATGTGAAGACCCAGTGAAGGTTTTCTTAAATTCTTACATTCATAGGGTTTTTCTACATTGTGAGTTCGCATGTGCACAAAAAGGCTTATAGAAGGAGAATAAACTTTCCCATATTTCTTAAGAGCATACGTTTTATCTCCATCATGAATTCTCATACATTCTCTAAGATGTGAGGAAGAAGGTAAGCCTTTTCCACAGTCAGTGCATTTACAGGATTTCTCTTGAGTATAAGTTTTCTTGTGAACCAGAAGATGTAGATTTTGGCTGCAGGCTGTTGCACATTGATTACACTTAGGAGGTTCCTCTCCACTATGGGTTTTCTTAAGTAGTTTAAGGGCAGAGTTCTTTGTGAAGGCTTTGCCACACTATTACACTCACAAGTTTTCTTTCTGATGTAAGTACTCCTGTGAGTTTTATGGTATGAGTGTTCACTCAAGGCTTCCTCACAATGGGAAAAGTTAAACGATTCCTCTCCATTGTGTTTTCTCTCCGGTTGAAGAGATTATTGAGAAAAGTTTCCTAGGTTTATTATGTTCAGAGATTCTCCCCTCTGCCTTGAATTGTGTTAGACTATACAGGAAACAAATCAGTATGACTGAAGTATTTTTGTTTTTTCTTCCATTTTCACTGCAATGCACGGTACCAGACCTGCGTGCTTTCAAGCAGTATGAAGTGACAATTCTGTAGAAAGTTCTGTTGTATTCTTTATTTCACAAGGATTCTTATAGAGTTTAGCTGGTAAGTGATCGAGACAGAATTATTTATCAAAAACTTCATCTGAATTATATATATGGGAATATTTAGCTGAGTGAACACTGATGAAATATATTGTGAAGGGTATTTAAAGTATTTGCCAAGTTCACTCTCCAAGACTCTATAAGAAACAGCTTCTTTTTGGGTGAATAACACTAGCCTCAAATGTCTTTCATGATTATTGTGCTGCTTTTCTAATTTATGGAATTTCCAATCTTCTACTAGTGTGGAAGGCAAGGAATTACACCTTGTGAATCTTACCATTTCCACCACACTGGATGTTTCCCCTGCAAAATATTCTGCTGAGGTGCTGACCATTTGGTATTAAGACATGCGTCCCAATCTGAAATAAGATAAAAAAAAAATAAGTTCTTGGAGAAATAAATGATGGAAGGAAGGTTTTAAAAATGAAGGCCAATGTGTATTTACTTTCAAACATTAACTTAAAATATATTGAAAAAAAGAAATAAATGAAAACAGAGATTGAGAAGTTTGGTTGTATTAAGAGTTTGGCAGTGATAAGGTACTGTGGTCACAGTTAGGTGATTTACTAAGAAATGATTCTATAAACATTGAGACTAACAGTGAACAGAAAGCAGTATAACCAGGAAAACAAAGTTGAAAGAAATGGATAAAGAGCTAAATGCAAATGATAAATTTGAAGAAGAAATGGGACAGATCTTACTGTCCCCAGGCCAAAAGGAAGTTTAAGAAGGTGGATGAAAAGTTAAAGAAAAAGGGAAGTTTGAGGTACGAAAGGAACCTTAGAAACCAAGTGGCCTCAGTATTCTTAGGAAAAAAAAAAAAGATCTTCAAAGCTTCCTATTTAACATTTCCAAATGGTCTGCACCTTTCATGGATTAGAGTTGTTTCACATAAAGAACCACACCTGCCTTCTCCCTCGCTTTGCAGAACTCTTCCCAGTGTCCTCAGCTCTCCTCTTTGTTCCACCTGAAAGATCAGACCAGGTCTGCTCTCAAAGAAAGACGACTGATGTAAGAAGAAAATGCAAGGATGGCAAATACTTCCATAAACCAAGGGGCCAAAATTCTGCTCTTCAGGGATATCAAATAGTGTTGGTATAATTTGAGAAACAACAAAATGCTCATGCCAACTCTAATAAACCAGTAAACTTTCAAATAAACTAAAGTGCAAACACACATTCTGTCTCTCATTGGGCACCAAAAGGGTTGCTAATCTTTCCCCTGAAATCCCGGCTCAAGCTTGTATAAACATTTTTGAAGTCCTAAGCCTTTTACCCATAGAGAAAGTAAAGCCAGTGCAATGAACAGATCTTCATTTTCATGAGGAAAACACTTGATGGTAAGGTCCCTGAGAGCAGAAACAATGTCTGCTCTGTTTACTACTGCATTGCGATTAATAAGCACAGAGCCTAAGATACACTCACTTTAAAAATATTTGTTCCTGAAAAAACTAAATGAAGAAATGCTATCAGCCTTACGTATTGCAACCAGATTCTTGTAGTCCTCCAGCATCACATCTCTGTACAGGTTTCTCTGAATTTGTTCCGGCAAAGTCCACTCCTCCTGGCTGACTTCCACAGACACGTTCTCTCACTGGGTCCTAAACCATCACAGACATCTTGGCATCAGGCAATTGCCATCTCCACCAATATTCACTGGAGAAAGAAGAAGGGAGATCCAATGCCTAGACAGGGTTCCACGTTCTCCCACCACCTCCCCGAGGGCTTGACCTTCTCCTCTCTACCTGGACATACTCACTGGTGATCTCATCCAGTTACATAGCTTTAAGAGCACCTCTTTCACCCGACTGAATGAATGTATCTATCTCCTCACAACCAGATTGTGACCTCTTCTAGTCTGACTTTTCTCTACTGACAGGATTTAACACAGTGCTGAGCAGATTATAGACATAATAAATGCTGGTAAATGAACGAATCATTCCTCCAGCGACAGCACAAATTCTGAGACTTGCATGTCCACTCTCTCACTGTCTATCATAGCAAAATGACAACACACGATCAACATGGATGAGAATCGTATTGAGTTAATAAATATTGTCCTCCCTCGGAATCCGATGGAGACTGGTGCCAGGACCCCACCCCCCGCACCTCCCTCCCCGAGGATATCAAAATCCACAGATGCTCAAGCTCCTTATATAAAATGGCATAAAACGGCGTGGTATTTGCATATAACCTACACACATCCTCCTGTATAGTTTAAATCATCTCTAGATTACTTATAATACCTAGCACAATGTATACAATATGTAAATAGTCGTTATACCGTATTTTTAGGTAATAATGATGAGAAAAAAGTATTCCTGAGGCTGTAGCACTTTACATAGCTAGCCTTAAACTCCTTGCTCTGGCTCTCCTCAACCCCCTCACAGTAGAGGTAAGTGCTGTTCCACTCATAATTTCGCCATCAATAGGGATATGCTTCTGTGACATGTCCTCTAGCCACACACAATGCTTTCTCAGTCTTTGCAAGTGCTTTATCATGAACCAGAGAGACCACTTTTGCCACTGTAGGGGCAGCACTAACACTTCCATGAGTTCAAGTTCTTTCTGCTTGATTGTGCAAACGCTCAGTTTCTTCTTCCTGACCTCACAGCCCTTCAACAAGCGCCATGACACTTTTCAAAAGATCTAAGATTTTTATTTTCTCAGAGAGAGAGCACTTAACACTCCCTCTTAGCCTTCAAGGGATTGCTTTTACCACTTAATTGCTTTTTAGGAGCCATTTTTTCACAGAAACAAAGGGTGCATACAACACAAGTAGCAAATGAGCCAGACTCAAGGTGAAGCATGCTCAAACAAGGAGTGCTGAAGAGACTGAGGATCTGTGAAATGGCAGCAGGCTACAGCAGGGTATGCCTTCACATCACTTCATTTGCATGGATTCTGCATAGTACTCAGCATGCAGCAAATTCAAGTTTTGCTTTTTGGAACTTTCTGCAGTTTTCCTTTGTTTTGTTTTGTTTTGTTTTTAATATTTTTGATCCATGGTTGGTTGAATCTGCGGATGTGGAACCCGCAGATACAAAGGGCCAACTGTACTGGGACAACAGTACCATTTCCCTATGTAACCTGTCAACCACATGAGAGGTCCTGAGGAAATTTAACTGGAGACTCAGGCCCTAAGCAGGCCCTATTTACATTAAGCAGCTCCGTTCCACTAGAAGGAACCCTGTCTACCTGGTAGGAAGAAGCATGCACTTTAATAAAAGAACATATTTTCTACTTACCTGAGAATAATTTGTCAGAGATCCAGCCACAGTCTTTTCCCCTTCTGACTTCTCCTTATGAAGACAGAAAAAGTCTTGGGAAAGACGACCTTGTGGAGAAGAAATAAAACCTGAGAACCCAGGCTGCCCACAGTTTCCACACTCACAAGCCTGGAAGCCATTCCACACTAATTCTAAATGGACACACACACACACCTGCCATAAAACGCCCGAGCAGCCTCTCTCATCTGAAGTTACGAAAGAAAAGGGGTTCTGGATTTTGATAAACAGGAGGAGGAGTTTAATAATCCCATTTTACAGATAAAAAAATTCAAAGTCCAGAAAGACAGAGTTGTTGTTTGCCAACAATGATAAAACTCATCATATGATTAAGCAAAACTTCTCCCACAAAAATATACATACTTACTCCTCCTTTCCAAATACCAGGACTTGGACAACAGGATAGTCTATCTGCTTAAGGCCCCTCCTAGACAGCTGAGAAGCAGGACTGCTCAGGCCCTGATCATAAGACAGGCCGTTCATGGGCTAGTTAACGCAGGGTCTCTGAAAGGAGCATCAACAAGGACTTACCACAAGGGGAAAGATCAATGTCTGGCATCCATTGAGTCAGAGAGTGAAATCTGCCCAAATATTTCTTGTTCCCAAAGTCTCTTCAAGACAGTGTCTGAATTTAATGGATAGGTCAATCTCAATTCCTCTTGATCAGGTAGTAACTGGGAGTCTTGCCTCCTACCGTCAATCTTTAAGCAACAGGTAATACTCATCTGCCATCAAGCATCATTCATCAGCCTCTGCGGAAGATGAGGTTATATATGTGAAAGCCAATAGAAACTGTAGAGTGCTAAACCACATGAATATAAACAATAACAACTGTCATTTACTGAGTACTCATTATATGTCAGAAACAGTAGTAGCTCATTATCAAAATAGTTATTATTAATTGCTGGGAGCCGTGGCTACATCATTTGATCGGCTGTTTGACAGGGTCCAGCCGATTAACGCCGAGGGGTGCAGGGTCGCCCCTTGGTGAAGAATAACCGGCCAGCCCCTCACATAGTTCTGAAACCTGTGCTGCTTCTAATTGCCCTTCATTCCTTTTCCTTTCTTAACCTCCAGTTTTCACTCCTTTGGGTGGCTGCTTGGGAGGCACTACCTCCTGGGAAAATTAGATATAGTAAGAGAATGTGACCACCTGCAGGTAACTTTCAAGATATTTTTCAGTTAATTAATGGAGGAGCACACAGTCCCATTTGAGACAATCAGAAAGGAATCCTGCCCAGATAAGATGTCGAATTAGGTTTATGGCCTCCATCTGGTTAATGTTTCCTTCTCCCTCCAGTTCTTTGTCTAAATATACACATGCATCGTCCTTCTAAGTTTGCTGGTTAATTGGATGATCAAGAAGTATCTATATATTATTCTTGACCTTCTGCTTTCTGTTAAAATGTTATAGAGGTTTTCTCCTAAAAGCAATAAATAATAAATAATTGGTGAGTAGAAGGGCCGAGGGGTGCAAGAATGCCCCTCGGTGAAGGATGGCCGGCCAACATCCCTGATATTTTCTGAATTATATGCATGCTTTCTATCAAGGTTAGGTGTATACTTATTTCTCTTTTTTATTCTTGAAGATATATAGTTTAGCTTAGCTTTTCAGCCCTTTACTTTACTAACAAAGTGATACTTTCTCCGGCAGTGTGCTTAAGGGACTGTTAGCTCCACAATCTAAAAGACAAAGGAATGCTTCCACCCCCTAAAGGGCGCGCAAAAGTAAAGATGTTTAACTGCCCGCTGAGAATGCAGATAGCCCTGGGGATAAGACACCCTGGAGTCGCCTTTTGTTCCCACTAACCATCTACACTAATGACGTAAATGATTGAGGGAGGCAGGGATGGCTCCCCCAGGATGTAACCAGACGGACTGCTGTCCTGTCCGGAGGCCTGGACCTTCTCTCTTTGATTTAACTTTACCATGAATTACAACAGATGCCTAGGTACCTATCTCCTTTAGCTTAGAGACAACAAACACTAGTTAATTGCGGAGAAGACTACCATTAACCTTATGCTCTATAGAACAGAATGCTAATAAATATTCTTGTGCTTGTTTTTTACTTCCTTATCTCTCTGAGAATATTTGTAGAACTATTTCTGTACTAATCCTGAAAAATATATAAACGACACTTGTGCACAGTAAAGTTGGACTTGCTAACACCAACCCAAGTCTCACATCTCCTTTATTTTCCCCCTCCCTCATTGCGCCGACGCCGTCCATCCCTCAGGAACCTGGACTCTGCCGGGGCGGGACCCCGGCAATTAATGTCATTCAACAGTTGAGGCAACCTATGTTCAGACAGGAGTAGTAACTGGCCCAAGATGACCAATTAAGCAGGAGTGAGTCTGGGTTTGAATGCGGGTTATTCTGTCTCAAAAGCCTGAACTTCTGAGGTTACTATTATTCTCCAACATGACTGGAAGATGATCTCGAAATGGTGTGCAGGAAATGATTAACAGCATATCTGGGTTGCTCAAACTCGGCACTTTCCTGAGAAAGTCCTGTCTTCAGGACGCACCTTTGGCTTGTCTTGTGGAAAATGACCTCCGAGCCCATGGAATATCCTGCCGGATAAGAGTTTTTGTATGCCCCAGGACCTGGACCATACTATACTAGTTTGACCGCACAGTTTAAGCTAACAAGGTGATTGATAGTGACCACCTGTTTTTATATGCCTCAGACTTTGGGCAACGTGAGTAAGTTCAAACCCTGGGGGGCTGAAGTCAGTCATGCAGGTGCTACACGGCCACGTGACTGACCTCCAATAAAAAACCTGGACGCCAAAGCTCAGGTGCTACAGACTGAATGTTTGTGCCCCACCCCATTCATATACTGAAACCTAATCCCCAAAGTGATGATATTTGGAGGCGAAGCCTTTGAGAGTTGATTAGGCCCCTTATGCAAAAGGGATTAGTACCCTTATAAAAGAGACCCCAGATAGCTCCCTTGTCCCTTCTGCCATGTGAGGATGCAGAAAGAAGACCATCATCTACTAATCAGAACGTGAGTCCTCACCAGACGCCAAATCTGCTGATGCCTTGATCTTGGTGTTCACAGCCTCCAGAACTGTGAGAAATTTCCGTTGTTTGTAAGCCACCCAATCCGTGATATTTTTGTTACAGCAGCCCACCGACCAGACTAATACATGATGGGCTTCCTTGGTTGGCAACATTTTACATGTGATGTTACACATTGTTACTAGGAGGATTAAGCAATGCCCATGTGACTGCACTAGGAGAGGACACCTGGAAGCTTGTGCCTGATTTGTTCTGGAATTAGTCTCCTGTGTCTTTTCCCTTTGCTGATTCTAACCTGCAGCCTTTTGTTGTAATAAACCATAACCATGGGTTTAACAGCAATGAATGCTGTGAGTCCCTCTAGTGAATTGCTGAGCATGAGGGTGGTCATGAGGACCCCCAACCCAAACGGTTTATCGAATTCAGCTCTCTCTGACAGATGCCAGCATCAGAAGCCCTTGAGTAACTAATGGCCATCAAAAGTGGTCCAGAGAGTTCAGGCGGCTTTAGAAGAGGTTGCCAAAGTCTTTACAGTGAAGGAGTCTCTGAGGACACTAATGGGAGTGCCTATTGATTTTAATTTGAAAGTAAAATTTGTAAATGAGGCATATGGTGACAGCAGAACCCAAAAAGGACTACAAGATGTCAGACTTAAGTGTCCTTAATAAGTGTGTCAAACGAATCTCCGTGCAGGAGGAGATCATCAATGTAAAGTCACATAGCCCAGGTTGCCTTTCTTCAAGTCCTTTCACAGGCTTATGCCTTCATTCATTATGCATATATTTATGAAGGGCCTTTTCTTTGCTACATAATACACTAGGCACTGAGCAGAGAGCAGTGAACTATACAGAAAATGCCCCATGCCTTAGGTATCTCACATGCCAAAGGGCTAAGCAGATGATAAACACATTAAATTTGTATTATATTAGTTGGTGGTAAGTGCTATGGAAAAAAGTAGATGAATGGATAAGGAATATTATCCCCTACCTCCCCCACCACACACACATACACCCAAAGATGTTTCTTTACAAACTCAAGACTAGTTCCGGGCAAGACAATGACAGGCTAGGAAAACTGCCATTTCAGAAAACTCTTGAAAACTGACATCTGCCTTGTCTAAAAAGTGATATTCAACTTTTGGTTCAAAGCACTAGAACAGTACCATGGTTCACAAAATAAACTCAGAATACATTGCAAATGCTGGTCTACTCCAGCAGGGGATCAGCTTAGAAACACTCAAATAAGAGATCTGACACTCTCCCGTAGATCCTATCAGAGAGCATAAAATGTATGGAGTGGGTGGAGGGCTCAAACAGACTTTGCCAAAGTTTATCTATTTTATAATTTTTCTAAAAAATTCACATCTTAGTACTACGCATCAGTTCTACTTTTTTCCCATTAAATTTTGCCTTTATTTTTATTCCTCCCTTACTTACGCTTTATGTTCATTTTCCTGATCTCTTTCAAACATTTGGAAATTATAGCTGAGTTCATTTTTTAAATATTTTATTGAAGTACATATTCAAACAAGTATAGAATTACAAATGTATAGTGTATTATCACGAATTTCTATACCCCTGAAGCACTCATTATGCCTCATCTAAATCATTATTCCTCTCCTCTCTCAAATGGAAGCACTATTCTGACTTCTAACACTATAGATTAATTTGGGTTGTTTTTGTTCCTTAACACAGGATGGAACCAAACCTGGGCCCTCTGATATATCCCACGTGCAGGAGGAGGGGTGGCCTCACATGTCCTCAGTCTCTTGCCAGATGCCATGGTGCTGGAGGATGTCACCCCTCCTGCAGACCCTTGACTACCTAGGAAGCCACTTGGGACCAACTGAGTGAAAAGCAATGAGAATTCATGGCATTCTATGCTGATGGCACTACTAACCATCATATGTGATAGAGCCTCATAGAATGTTGCTGTTTTCCATCCTTTAGCCATGATGTTTCTAATAAAGGATGGGACCCCAAAAAACAACACTCTTGGCCAAACTTCAGGCAGTACAATAGTTATCATAAACTATTGGACCATTACCTAAAAATATAAATCAAAATCACACATCTCTACATATAACTACAACCACAATACAAGGATTTGCCTGGATATTCCTTATTCCCTTTGGTGTTACAGACATTTACTGGTAGTAACCAAGACACATTTCACTGCTTAGAATATACAATGCTGGGTTCTTGCAAAAGGCATTCAATATAACTTTCACATCCCCTATAGGTACAGATAACCGGATTAACTAGACACATAATGGTCTCCTGAACAAATCCTGTTCAGATTCCAGTCGAACAAATAAACCCTTAAAGTTTTCTATTTTGCCCCAGGCCTTAAACTTTATCTATAAGTTTTTAATCTTGCCCCATCCCATAAGGACTGGAAGCCAGATCGAAGGGGCATACTCTCCTGGGACCTACTAACCATTGATTGTCCCAAAGACCAGGCAACTGTTTATCTTATATGGGACCCATTTGAACATAAGCTTCCATCAAAAAACAAAAACCCTGTCAAGTACAGCTGCACACTATTCTGGCAACAGTGGACTTATTATTGATCTCGTTGCTTTCACTGGTTTATAATCCAGAGGCTCAAACTCTCCAAATAAGCCATTGTTTCAACTAAACATGGCAAATGTGGGGCCGGGCCTGTGGCAGAGTGGTTCAGTTCGCACGTTCCACTTGGGCAGCCCAGCGTTTTGCCGGTTCGGATCCTGGGTGCGGACACGGCACCACTCATCTAAGTCATGCTGAGGCGGCATCCCACATGCCACAACTAGAAGGACTCACAACGAAGAATATACAGCTGTGTACCGGGGGGCTTTGGGGAGAGAAAGGAAAAAAATAAAATCTTTAAAAAATACATAAGTAAATAAAAGTAAACATGGCAAACGCTGAGGTCCACATCAACTGGAGTGGGTATCCACTAGAAAAGGATATTCTAGTTCCACACCTCAGCAACATCACCCTGGCCCAGGAGCTCATTGCTGGAGATGACATCACCTCAGATGACATCACTCTAGCCCAAGATCTCTCCACTGGGGATGGCTTCACCCTGACACTAAAACTTCTGCCCTCGCAACCCCATGGAGTGCTTTTTCTAAAGCACAAATTGAATGTAGGACAGTTTTTATTTTCTTCCTTCGATATTGGGGATTCTATTATGATTCTAAATTCCCTGTCTGCTTAGCCCATGATCAAGGTATATTCCTTGCTCTCTGCCAAAACATACGCACCTACACTCCCATGCCTACAGGGCAATCTAGTAGAGGTTACTAGTATCTATATCATTCCAAAAATTAATAGACTGTATGATTTCAAGTATATGACATTCTGGAAAAGGCAAAAGTATGGAAACAGTAAAAATATCAGTGGTTGTCAAGAGTTGGGGGGTTGGCGGGAGAATAGGCAGAGCACAGAGGATTTTTAGCACAGTGAAGATACTCTGTATGATGCCATAATGATGGACTGGATACATGTCATTATACATTTGTCCAAATCTATAGAATGTACACCAAAGAGTGAACCATAATGTCATCTGTAGACTTTAGGTGTTTATGATATGTCAATGTTGGTTTATTAGTTGTAACAAGCGTACCACTCCAGTGGGGGATGTTGGAGGAGGTGAGGAGAGCAGGTATTATATGGGAACTTTTTGTACTTTCCCCTGAATTTTGCTGTGAACCTAAAAACTGCTCTAAAAACAAAGTTTTAATTTAAAAAAAGAAGAAAAAATTAGTAGAGATTATTACTTTCCCCAGGAAGCACTTGCCTGATATTAGTCAACCCCTCGACGTCCTGGGGAGAAGACCACCCATTCCCTGATGCCTTCTCCTACTGACCCCTCCAACTTTTCATCATGACTTCCTGCCTTGAGACGATAATCACTCCTCCCTCTTGGTTACACACAATACCACTAATCTTCACATATACTTTACAAACTTACCAGCTCATACCCTCCAACAAAACTGCCAGACGTGCCACCCTGATCTGAGCAAATTTCTAAAACATGTTACAACTCCACCAAGATATTGTTAGGGACCACAAAAAATTTTAGATTTATTTTCTTGATTAATGCCATATAAATGGGAAACTTAATTAGGGGCTGGCCTACAAGGACTCCTTGTGCTTCTACTTGTGTTCCTCCTTTCTACTATCATGGTAAAATGCTCTCTGTGTTGTTTAGGAAAACTTAGGCCCTAGTCTCTAAAAGTCTCCACTATCATCACCCCAAAGTTACTATCATATCAAAATATCAGCATACTGATGGTATTGTACACATACACATCTTTTTTTCTATAGAGTACAAGGTTTTGACATCTGAAAAAGAAACCTTTTTGGTTTTTTTTTGAGGAAGATTAGCCCTGAGCTAACGTCTGCTGCCAATTCTCCTTTTTTTTACTGAGGAAGACTGGCCTTGAGCTGACATCCGTGCCCACCTTCCTCTATTTTATACGTGGGACGCCTCCTCAGCATGGCCTGGTGAGTGGTACCACGTCTGCACCCGGGATCCGAACCGACGAACCCTGGGCTGCCAAAGCGGAACGTGCGACTTAACCACTGTGCCACCAGGCTGGCCCCAGGAGCACAACTTTGATATGCAAACCAATCACTCCAGGGCCATACTATCTCTATCTGACCCACACACCATAGGAGCCATACACCGTAGGAGGCAATATTCCTCTGCTTTAATCATTCCAGGGCCAAAGAGTAGGCAACTAGAGACCACGCCTATAGTCCAAAGCCTGCCAAAATTATTCAAACTAGCCAATCCTGGCTGTTTTCTCTGCCTTACCTTTCCCGTGGAAATTCCCATTAAGGCAATGGCCTAAACCTTTTCCTAGCTGCTGCTTCTTCTGCATCCTGACCACCCTGGTATTTTTCTATATGAACCTGCATAGTATGCCTTGCCTCTTGTCTCTAGGACCTGTGAGTACCTTTGTTTCTTCCTGAGCCTCTCCTGTCTCCTCTTGTGGCAGCACCTGACTGACGAACTCATAAAAGAATACATGACAGAGTTACTACTGCTTTCTTATTCACTAAGAAACTTTGTTCTCTAAAATCAGAGACTATCAGAAATTCACTGCTTGAAATTATATCAGAAAGACTGAAACATCCCAATTTCACCTGGAGGATCTATGTCATTATTTCGACACTGAGAAAGAGGAGTCTAGATTTAAAAGCCAGGTGCTGAGCTTCAAATAAAGGATTTCTGGACACAACATTCCACATCTATCTTAATTTTATTATTTCCAGGGAAATGGGATCCTGGGTTGTTTGGAGTGCAGACTTCATGTCAATCCCTTTATACAGTCCTGCTTTGCTTTGAGACTATCAAAATATTGCTTCATTCCAATTTAAACACCACCCTTCCTCAGAATCCACTAAGTATCCACTTTGCTTTATTCGGCTGAGACACCCACTGTTCCTCTGCTGTGCAGTCTCCCTCATTGCAATGAGTAAAAAAATCTGATTTTCTTGGACTACAGTTTTGTTCCTAGTTTTGTCAGGCTGCTTTGGCTAGGATAATTGGAAGCAACACAAATTCTATTCATAGGAGACAGGGTGAATAAACTATCATATATGCACTAATGAAGGGCCCTGTAGCCAGAAACAAGGGTAAGGAAGATCACTACAACCGGGTATAGATTAATTTCCAGTATATAGTGTTAAATGGGGAAAAAAAGTACCTTCATGTGAAGATAACCTGAATACACACACACACGGTGGTTATGTCACCCAGGGAAGTCCCTAAAACATTTCCATATCAAAAACAAAGCACAGCTTTGGGAACCAAGGTAGAACAATGCCAGGAGGCCAGATAGCAGAACCAGTCCAAACCAGAAAGGTCCAAGATGGCGATGGGGTGCCGTGTGCAAAAGCTGCCCTGTGCAAGAAGAGACGATCTGAGGATGCCTCATGCCCCCCCCAGAGTGATGATGCAGAGACCCCTCCCCCTTCACATGCCATAAGAACCCTGCTCACCTTCTCTTCCAGAAGGTGCTTAAGAGCACGGGCTTTGCCTCCTCCATTCACTGATCAATGAATAACGTTTCTGCTCTACTATTCTGAACCTGGTCCCATTCTATTGGCACAAGCGGCTCTCACTTGTGGGTCACTGGTCCCTTAGGGCTCAGTGACAATTATTTCTGAGAAACACTGAACGGTTACACTACAAACTAATAGATGAAAACGGCTAGCTACTAGTGGTTATGTGAGACTTCTGAATTACCTTTTTATATGGTTTTGCCTTTGAACCATGAAAAAGTTTTAAAAACTTAAATAATAAGTTTATTCAAAAAGGAAGCAAACCTTAATATTAAATGTAAACAGAAACGAATGTAACAGTGTATCAAATTGATAGCATAACCCATAACCTTGCAGAGAAAAGACTTAGAGTTCATACAAATATTTGAGCACAGTATTCTGCACTTTATATCCTTAATATAAACCTATAAGGACAAAAAGAAATGCAAAGAAACTCAATACTTTACTGAACAAGTCTACAGTTGGTAGTAATATTGATTTTATAATTTTTTAAACTACTGTACACAGACTGTAGAATAAAAAAATATATTAATGCTATTAGGAACCAAGTTTTTATTACAAGAGAAAAGAGATACAACTATAAAATAAGAGAAAGAAAAAAGCATATAATATTAAACTGGTACTGGGAATATGAATATGGACTTATAATGTAAGAAAATATATATTTTAGATATCTACCGAAAGGCTTAGACAATTATACCCTAGTATAGTAGCACTGAGCCCATGTATCACATAGACCTTGGTGTCCAAAAGGAAATAGGCTTTTTGGAGAAATCATTGATTCCAGGTCTGTAACAGGAAAGTATAAGTTGTGATACTCCAAAAAGAAAAAAGTATAGAGGCCAGGGGAGGTGGGGAAGGAAAGCTCCTCCTCACAGAAGACTGCTAGCTCAATAATGGAGAAGGAATTAGAAAACTTACACAGAATAAGGGCCAACCCCAGTGGACTAGTGGTTAAGGTAGGCACACTCTGCTTTGGTGACCCAGGTTTGGTTCCTTGGTACGGACCTACATGACTCGTCTGTCAGTGGCCATGCTGTGGCAGTGGCTCACATACCAAAAAAAGAGGAAGACTGGCAGCAGATGTTAGTTCAGGGCAAATCTTCCTCAGGAAAAAAACATTAGAATTAGAAAAACTACCATTTTGTAACCCCCCAATGTAAAAATAGGTTAAGGTGAAGATCAACAAGTGATGCTAAAACCACTGTTGAAAGGCTGTTGGAGAACAGATTATTGTTGTTAAAGTATCACTCACAGATCATCGAAAAGAAAAACGTGACTATGAAAGAAAAGGCACCTTGACCAAATGCTTAGCATCACTAATAAATATGGGACAACTTTCATTTATGTGCCTCCTGACACATAATGATGGCATACAATATGAAGTACACATCACCCAGGAAATTTTGAAGTCTAAATCTGGACAAGCTCTATGTTGCTACTGTGAACATGAAATGTGGCCAGTGCAACTGAGAAACTGAATTCCTAATTTTACTTACTTTTGACAAATAAAAATGGCAAGTAATAGGATATATTGGAGTATATGAGGAAGCCATTTGGTGTAAACCTAATTCGGCCTGACCTTATTTTTCCAAAAGGGCCTGACCGAGGCCATTGAGCACGCATTGTATATCTGCTTTAGACATTCCCTATGGCAAGAACAAAGGCCCTTGAGATAAAGGTGCAACTTCCCTCCCTCTCCCAACGTTGGCATTTCCTTAAGGATTAAGCATCTTTCCTTAGGCTAGGAACTGATTGCTGCCCTCACCTGTGACCATCCAGCCCAAGACAATAGGCTTGCCTCCTGCTGCGCCCTCTGAGATAGCAGACCCACTACCTGCTGTGTCCATCAAGCGCTGAGCCAACAGGGCAATCTTGTGACTATTGTGGGAGGGACATTTCAATCATATGTGAAACATCCTGTTTGGGGGTATATAACCACTCTGTACACCTCACTTCTTTGGTGCCCTTTCTTCCTTCGGGAAGAAAGGCCTTGGGCCATGGTCCTCAGATTTTAGCTCAGAATAAACTCTCCCAAATTTTCATTTATAGATTGGTTATGGATTATTTTCGTTGACACTTTTAATTAACTTAAGTTTAGAAATAAAATTGATTCAGTTTCTAAAATCCTTTTGAGTATGTTTGGAACAATCTGGGTTTGTAAATCTACCTTGTCAACAGTAAATTTTATGAAATCTAAATACAGATCAAGCATTTCCAATGAAAATTTAGCACCCTCACTGAGATGTGTCGTAACTGTAAAATGCACACTCGATCCCAATGAATTCGTACAAAAGAAATGCAAAATTTCCCATTAGTAATTTTTATATTGACTACATTAGTCATTAATTTCACTAACAATGTTCTATAGATAACTGGATATGTTGGGTTAAATAAGATATATTATTCAAAATAATTTCACGTGTACATTTGTAATTTTTCTAAATTGGGTGCTAAAAAACTTCTGTTACATCTGTACCTTGCATTATATTTGCATTTAGACAGTACTGCTCTAGACTCAATGTCCATTTTACAAGAAATACAAGAGACAGACAAATTAAGTCAACAAAATCCTGGGAAAACAACATCATATCAGAACGCCAATATTTTACAATATAACTACCCTGGAATCTTCAGGAACCAAAATTAAATTTCAAAACTGCAGGCAAATGTTTTAGGCGAAACAGACTAAAGAAATTAAAGACGAAATGTATTGCATGCAAATCTTTAGATTCTAGCCCCCAAAAAACCAACTATAAAGACAACTATAATAGACATTATTGGAAAACTGGAGAAGTTAGATTTTCTTGGGTGGGACAATGGAATTCTGTTTTGTTTTAGTGGGAGACTGTCCTCATCCTTAGGAGGTGCATGTTTAAGATGAATGGGTGAAGTGAATGTCTGCAATTTACCATTAAGTAATTCATCATAACAGCATCCTTACAAGAGACAAAAGAGACAAAATCTTAACAGTTAGTGAATCTAGATGAAGGGGTCATGGATGTTCGTTTGATTGCCGCTACAGATTTTCTTTAGATAAGAATTTCAAAACGAATACCTGGGAGAAAAATCCATCCGTCAAAACTCATTTTACTCACGGTAAATTCAATTACCCACGTCTGTGGCTAACAGACATGAGCCTGCATCGTCTTTCTTCCTAGAGACGCCTGTATCTTGAAGCTTTGGGGATTTACAGGGCTCTGACGGGGTAAATTTTATATTTATATGAATTCATTCACTCGTGCACTTAAATACAGAGCGCTCCCTAGTACCTGCAAAGCTTTCTCTTTCCACTGGAATATAAACTTACCAGACTCCCATAACCGACACCCACAGCCGGAGCAACTCCGCCTAGTGCTCCCCGGGACCCGAGAGAACTGCGGGCTGGCGGGGACAAGGGGGCGCTGGGCCCGGGTCACTGTGACGCGAACGACGGAGATGCTTGTCTTTCGCGAGAAAGGACCCGCAGGTTGCTCTGGAGGCCTCCGAAAAGGGGAGGCCGGCGGGGTAACAGGCCTCCTCCTCCCGGGGCTGCTGCCTCGGCTCCACCCGGCTGAGCGAGCTGGTGCTTTCGGAGGAAGGGTGGCTGCCGCGTCCGCGCCCAGGCCGGCGCACTTTGACCCCGCGCCTCCCCTTTGGGTCTGTCTGGCTCCACGCTCCCAGATGCGACAATTTCACCCCCTTCGCGGGCGGGAGCGCGCAGCTAAGATGGCCGCCGCCTCGCGCACGCGCACTGTCGGCCTCCAGGAACAGCCTAAAGGGCGGGACCTCAGAGATCCTGCAGACGCTTCTTGCAGCCTGGAGCAGGGGAGAAACGTAGTGGGGTGCTGGGTCCAGACCCGGAGGCCGGGCTGTGGCCGAGGGCCGGCGCGGTGGTTTATTTTCCTACCTAGCCTGTGCCTCTTACACGTCTTGCACGAATAGCAATTGCTTTCAAATTTTGTGCATATTTGAATGCACAAATGCATTCAACTCTTCATTGCACAACGGTTGCTGCGATTCCCCGCCCCCCCCAACCGCGAGATAGTGAATACACTTACTTCATAGTTGCACTTGACCTTTTTGATGCGGGGTCGGTGAGCCGAGGAGTCAAAAGAAAGATTTCTTAGACTCTCAAGATCTGGCAGTAGTGCTCTTTTATTTAGAGAATAGTGTGGAATAGCATGGGGACAGGACCCATGGACAGGCAGAGCTCCTGCTGCTGCCCTGAGTTGAGGGTTAGGGCTAATTTTATAAGGCATGGGTACGTGACTTATTTTTACTGGAAAAAAAGAAAAAGATGATGTAAAAAGTCATTAAATGATTTCAGTGCAGATGGGGTCTGGTTATTGTGCGGTCATATAACTTTAGATACGAATCTGGCCATATAGATTGGCATGCAGGTGAGGATGACCCGGGCTTCTCTCCCTGGGGCAGTCCTAATTCATGCCATAAAAAAAGTCCACTGGGTCATATAGTTTGGCATGTAGGCCAGGTCACCTTGGGCTTCTCTAGCTGGGGCAGCCTTAATCCACATCGCTTTTCATATGGCAACATAAATTCACTGTACGTGATTCAGTTTTTCAATGTAGTTCAGCCTCCTCTCTGTGATTCCCCTTGCCTGGGAAGGGAGCTGCAAATTGCAGTTAAGATGGCGGGGATCAAAGGCTACAGCATCTCAGTCTGGGGCCTCTGACACTACACTGGAAGTGAAGAGGTGACCCTAAGTTTAAATCTGAGATGGCTTCTGCTAACTATGTGGCTGAGGCTGCTGTCCTGGAGCAAGGGGGAGATTCTTTAGCTGCTGGGTTTCAGAGTGACTGTAATGCCCAGTGGGTCTCTGATTTCCGTTATGTTTCAGAGTTAAAAGTCCAAGAACTTGACCATCCCTTTCATGTACAAACAGAAAAAGAAAACAGCTTAACAATTTATCATAATTTGGGAGACTTAGAGTTGGAGAGTTCTCCATATTAGCCTTGAGTTGGTCAAAGGCTAACTCTGCAGTGACCTCTTAAGGCAGAGACTCAGGAGTGTCATTAGTCATATCATGCAAGGAGGCAGATAATTAAGTTGGAAATGCACAGACTATATACAATAAGTCTTAGGAATCCTCTAAGTTGTCTTTTGGTAAAAGGGGAGGGAATTCTGAATGGCTGTAATTCTCGCTGGTGTGAGGGACTTGCTTCCCAGGGATATGTCATGGACTAGAGACAGTTAGCCATTAATGATTAGGTAACTAGTAACTAAAGTATTTTTTGGCAATTACTAACGGTAGCTTTTAGTTATTCACCCACCCATTGTTAGCTGTGCTGCTTAGGCAACATATTATCCGATTCCCAATAGGTTCCTATAGATAACACTTCCCTGGTGCCTGGGTCACCATGGTAATGTATGCTTCAGTTGTTTTTCAGGAAATAAGAGTGGACCCCTGTCTGGTTCAGTCTGGTTGAGACCCCCCAACTCATCAACTTGGCCTGTACAGATGACTGATAGGTAACCTCCTGTCCAGGAGCCAAAAACTCCACCCTCAGATCATGCCAACACTGCTGTTTTTTGAAGATGTGTCCTACGATGAGACATGAAGTTTGACTATGCTTGCACAGATCATTAATTACTTCACTCCTCCTTGCCTCCAGTCATCTTTTCCCACACTTTAGACCACCTTGCCCTTCTCCTCCATAAATATTGCTAGTCCCCAGTTTTGGGGAGGTGGATTTGGGATTTGCTCTCCTGTCTCCTCACTTGGCTGCCTTATGAATAAACCCTTTCTCTGCTACAAACTCATCGTCTCAGTGATTGGCTTTATCATGTGACAGGCAAAACGACCCTGGTTTGGTAACAGAACCTGCTGGGTCTGATCGAATTGTAATTTATCCTCAGAAACTTTATGTGTTTACATAGCCAAAGTTTTCCAGAGATAAAGAGATTCCTCTTGGGAAGAGCTTAGATCAGGTGAACATAAAAACAAGTCATCTACATTTCCAATCAAGGTAGAAGAATAGAGAGGGTGTAAGTCTTGGAGATTATGGCTGAGAACCTGAAAGAAGTATGAGGGACCTTTAATGAAGCCTTGTGTCATCATCGTCCAGGTGTATTGTTTTGCCACGTCAAAGTGAAAAGATACTGGGAGTCAGGATGTAAAGGAATACTACAGAAGGCTTAACAGAGACGTAGTACTGTGAAGGATGTTGATTTTAGATGGAAAGAAGCCAGAACAGTATTTGGGTTGGGGACCACAGCAGGCATGGACACACAATATAATTTATAGCTCTTATGTTTTTACAAAACAATACCCACTCCCATTACATTTTTAAGGAGGTGGGAGTGTTACAGAACCTGGTGCAAGGAATGAGGAAGCTCTTGGCTATGAAATTTGCAACAATAGGTTATAGTGCTGCTAGAGCTTTGAATTTTGATACTGGCACAATTTGCAGAGGCATTGTGGGCTTTATATTGATTCATATGGGTTCTATAATCTTTCTTTTTCCCATATCTGTAGATGAGGTTGCCTCTATAGATGAGACATCAGGTACCAAGGAAAGTAAATCAGAAAACTGAAGTGATTATAAGGAGGAATTGAGTTGGGGACACAAGAGTGGAGGATCCTCAAGGGAAGCCATCATAAATTAGTATATTAGGACATCAGAGTCTGGGAGATAATAAAAATTCTTCAGGTGTGCACCTAATAGTGGCTCCCCATTGAGCCCAAAGTCCTATCCAAATAGTTTAGTGGGAGTGGAAGGACTGACGAGAAAGACATGTGGAGAAGTTAAGGGTTCCCAAAGAGACAGGCAAGGTGGGGAAAGAAAAGGGACCGAGAGAGTATGTTCTTCCCCCCACCCCCTGCCATGTAGCTGGAGTGTTAAATTAAGAATGTGAAGATTATGACCTGGTGAATGGAGAGGTACAAGCCACCCACGTGGGGTTGGCAGGTAGCTCTTTCAGCATCCAAGCTCCTCCTTTGGGGAAGTGAAAACCCTGGGGTCATTTTGATTGAAGGCACAGTTTCAACCCACCCACACAAAGGAAGTAAAGTCATAAGATTTATTACTTATAAATCCCAGAAACAAGGGGGCACAATGAGCCAGGGGAAGCTAGTGCCTTGTGTCTGTTGCAAGTCACGAGTGAGCAGGAGATAGAGAGCACGGTGGCAAGCACCTGTAAGGTGGTTGGGGCAGAGGTCACTAACTTTTCTCGGGCTCAAGTCTAAGTGGCTGTTTTAACAGGTGCCCTGGGAAAAGCATGGTGGGAATCCTAAGCTCAGATCCTTATCTAAATGTCCAGACTTTGGGTGTGAGCAGGCTTGTCATACTGTAAAATACTTAGGCAGCAATTCAAAATAGCTGTTTTCTCATCACAGAGAGGGAGAGAGGGAGAATGTCAATATATTTGATTGGTAAGTCAGACCATTGAGACCTTTTTATTGCTCTAAGGAAGGTTCATGGAACACTGAGAGAAATTAATGGTGGGAAGTGTGTCCCTGGTGTTTTCCAAAACTAAGGTTTGATGGCCTTTTACTCATAGTGTTACTTCACCTTGCTGATCCAAGGGTCATTTGTGAGATAAGCAAAGTAATAAACCTTTTCATACCCTCTTGGTATATGTGTGTGGCATCATCAGTCTTGACATCCAAAGCAAATTTTGGGTATGTGTGGGTCCATCCTGTGTCTGCAGGGTGGCCATAAGATAATTGGTTCTGTGGATATCAGTCAGCCTCCTTCACCACCTGCTCTTGTCGACCCAATGGGCTCCTGAAGAAAGTGGCCATGATGGCAGGGATGGAAGTTATGCATGGGCTCAGCAAGATGGACACTACCACTCATCTTGGGCTCAGCTCTAAGTGGCTATTTTAAAAGGTGCTAAAGCCCCTATTAAAGCCCCTGCTAGGTGCCCAATATGCCAACAGAAAGACCATTACTGAGCCACTGATGTGGCACCACTCCTTTGCGAGGAAGGGAATCAGCTAGGTGGCAGGTTGATTACATTGGACCACATCCATCATGGGAAGGTAAGTGATTGTTTCTTAGTAGAGTAGACACTTACTCTTGTCAATTTAGAAAGTAAATTTGCCTGTTACTTTATCTCAAAATGAGTTTATTCTGGGATAACTAAAAGAATTGCAGTTTGGGAAGTGCATGCTATGGCAAACCCACAGGCAAATCCAGAAAACAAAGGAGGGGAGCTGCCTTTGTGGAGAAGAAGGGGGAGCAGGGAGGGATGAGTAGGGACTTTCCAAATCAAAGTCCATTGGGGGAAAGTAGCAGTTCAGAGTGGCAACGGCTTCTCATTGGCTGAGCTGCAGCATTTCTCATTGACTGGGCTGTTGCCAGGTGGGGAGAGAAATCTTCCTTTAGGAGTAAAGCAGTTTTTCTCCTGTCTAGGATGCAAGCCTCGGTCTTTTCCCATTTGGTGTAATTGATGATGTGTAATAGGGCTTGAGAGCTCCCCTGACAGGACTTCCTGACTCCAATTTAGTTAAGGTTCCTTTTATTAATTTCCACACTCTGGATATGAATTTGTCTTCTGTGTCTGCACTGCTTCTGCCAAAACTACCATCTGTGGACTTACAGGATACCTGTGCACCCATATGGCATTCTACACATTACCAAGGAACTCATTTCATAGCAAATAAAGTGTGGCAGTGGGCCCATGCTCACAGAATTTTAACATATTTAGAGATTCATGTAACTATTCTAGAATGGCCTTTTGAAGATTCAGTTGTGGCACCAATGAGGCAGCAATAGCTTGACGGGCTGGGGCAATGTCCTCTAGAATGTGGTATATGATTTAACACAGCATCCAGTATATGATGTTCTTTCTCCCATAGCCAGTATTCATGGGTCTAGGGATCAAGGGCTGGAAACAGGAATGGCTCCACTCACTATTACCCCTCATGATCTGCTAACAAAATTTTGCTTCCATCCCCATGACAGGTTGTGTTGATCTAGAGGTCAAAGCTCCAAAGAGGGGAATGCTTCCACCAGGGGACACAATAATGATTCTACTGAACTGGAAGTTGAGACAACTACCTGTCTACTTTGGGATCATGATGCTCAGAATCAATAAGGAAAGGAGGGACAGTTACTGTACTAGTTGGGGTGATTGATCCTGACTACCAAGGGGAAATTGGGTTGCTACCACATAGTGGGAGCAGGGAGGGCTACATCTGGAATGTAGGCGATCTCCTAGGGTATCTCTTAGTACTCCCTTGTCCTGTGAGTAAAGTCAATGGAAACCTCAACAACCCAATTCACGTAGGACTTATAATGGCTCAGATCCTTCAGGAATGAAGGTTTGGCTCACCCTACAAAGCAAAGAACATGATCAGCTTAGGTCAAAGAAAATATGAAATGGGTAGTGGAAGTAGGTAGAAGGTAGAAAGGACTGCAGAAATCTTGGTACATAACAACTTCCTCCAAACTCCTGCACCAAAAAACTTGACCAAACTCAAGCACGGCTTCAGGCAGCACCAGGCTGTGTCCCTAGGATGACCTCAGCCCCACATTAAAATGCCCGTCTGAGAGAGCTCAACACTGCCAGGAAAATTTACTGTTTGTTTTAGCCAACACCTAATGATAGGCCCCTGACCTCTCATTCTTAGAGATTTACTAAAAAGGGCTTCCAACAGTGAATATGTACCTCTTGCAACTCGGAAGTGTTTCTCTCAAGGGCCTGCGAGCCATTCCTTTGAAATGTGATCACTGGGAAGGATAGGGCCTCTGTCTCTCAGTCTCTGGGCTCCCCTGCACAGTGGCCTGGGGTAAATCCTTTGTCCACTTTCCCCAGTGACTTCCTTTGGTCCTCCTGGGAGATTAGAAAGAGTGTAGGTAGCTGACACACTGGTCAGGGACAAAAGCCCACAATGGGACAAAACAGTGAAGCACAACAATTTTTTAAAAAATGTACATAGGGGCCCGCCCCATGGCCCAGTAGTTCAGTTCACGCGCTCCACTTCAGCAGCCCGGGGTTTCACTGGTTTGGATCCTGGGCATGGACTTAGCACCGCTCATCAGGCCATGCTGAGGTGGTGTCCCACATAGCACAACTAGAAGGACCTGCAACTAGAATATACAACTACATACTGGGAAGCTTTGGGGAGAAGAAGAAGAAAGAAAGAAAGAAAAAGATTGGCAACAGATGTTAGCTCAGATGCCAATCTTAAAATATATATATATATATATAAAACATAAAATTGACCATTTTAACCACTTTTAAGTGTACAACTCACTGGCATTAAGTACATTCACAATGTTGTGTAACTACCTTCACTATCCATCTCCAAAACTTTTTCAGCATCCCAAACAGAAACTCTGTGGGGAAACAAACATTTTTATGAAATTGGGTCATGCTTTGGTCTCCAGGGTCTCTGGAGATGGGAAGGTGTGAGTTTAGTTGCAGCAAAATGAGGATGTCGCATTTGTAATCAACACAGTAAAACTCCAACAAGATCTCAATCCATTGGTTTTCTCTCTGTGCCCCAAGGTCACCTCTGAAGTGGATGCGGTTGACACAAATAATCCATAATCAATCTATAAATTGAAATTGAGGTGAGTTTATTATGAGCTAATATTGAGGATTATAATCTGGGAGAACTTTTCCACCAAGGAAGGAAGCTCTCCAAAGTGGGGTGTACAGAGTGGTCATACACTATCTTGGAACAAACAATATACGTTACATATGACAGGAATAGCTCTTTTACTAATGTCATGAGATGCTGAGCTAGCACAGCAGGTCAGTGGTCATGAGATGAGTTAAAGCAGGTCAGTAATTAATCCTTAGTTTCTGGGAAGAAATGCTTATCCTTAAAGAAATGCTGATATTGGGGAAGCAACATCCCTATCTTTAAGGGCATCATTCTTGGCTTGGGACATTGTAAATGTTTAAAGCAGATGTACAATGCATGCTCAACATGCCACATCAGGCCTTTCTGGAAAAACAAGGTCAGGCTGAGTTAGTTTTAAACCAGATGGCTTCCTCATATACTCCAATATATTCTATTGCTTTTCATTTATTTCTCAATGCACACATTTAGACACTTCAAAGAGCCTTCAGGGAGGAGCGGGCTCCTTTGAGATTGAACTTGAAATAACAGAACAAAATTAACTTTCTGGACACTGATATGATTCCCTTTGGCTTCATCCTATTATTATTGGCCTATTTTGTACATTTCCCATGGATGATGACGTTGTTCTAAACACTCTAGCATGAGTGGTAATGAACAATCCTATTACCCTGGACTTCCTGCTGACCAGTCGAAGCAGGTTATGTTCAGCTGCCTAGCTCAGTGCACCTGGCTTAATGACATACTTATTTGGCTTGGCTCTGGATGGAAGCCTGGCTGTCGTATATCCTCCATGGACCCCTCATTGCCCTACTGGGAGTCATGGTCACTCTTTCCTGATGATCCCTAAAAAGGAACAGAACCAATTTGGTACGAGCTCCTATCAGTACAATTAATTAGGGGATCTGTATTAGTCTCCTATTGCTGCTGTAACTAGTTATCAGAAACTTAGCAGCTTAAAAGAACACAAATTTATTGTCTTACGGCTGTGGAGGTCAGGCATCTGAAATGGATCTCACTGGGCCAAATTCAGTGTGTCCACAGGGCTGTGTTCCTCCCGGAAGCTGTAGGGGAGAATTCGTTTCCAGCTTCTAGAGGCTGCCTCCATTCCTTGGCTCATAGCCCCACATCACTCCGACTTCTGCTTCCATCCTCACATCTCTTTCTCTGACTCTGACCCTCCTGCGTTTCTCTTTCACTTATAAGCATCCCTTGATTACATTAAACCCACCTGGATAATCCAGAGTAATCTCCTCACGTGAAGAGCATTAATTTAGTCACACCTACAAAGTCCCTTTTGGCATATAAAGTAACATATTCACAGGTTCTGGGGGTTAGGACATGGACAACCATTCTGCCTACCACAAAAAGTATCTAAAGAGAATTCTTAGCTAGATACATGAAAGGTTGGGACCTAGAGTTGTAGAGAAATGGCTCTCCAGGTGCCTCAAGACTTTGCATCTATCCTTATGGACCACGCAGGAAAAGGCTTGCCTGTGTTGGAAGATCACTCCCTGTGATCTTCCCAGAACATGAGAGGATGGGAGGCCTGTAAAGAGCTGCTAGGAGGCCATCTCCCACTTGCCTCCCCTGGGAGGCTGTCATGAGACAGTTTCTCATTGCCTCCTGGATTCTGAGAAGACAAGGGGGTCCTGCCTTGCTCTCTGAAGAACAGAACTGCAGAATTTAAAACTGCTTAGCTGCAGTCTAGATTTAGCTCCCCAGCAATGGTGAAGAGGAAATGGTCACAAAGTAAGGGTTGAAGTCGGTGGTCATTTGTGGCTGGCAGTTGGGGATCTGATTGTCCCTGGGGTATCGCCCAAATGGTTTTATCTAGTCCAAGGTGATTAGTTCCACTTCCTGGGTATTGGGAGCAGGTTCAAGTTTGTTTTACAGCATGTTTAGTGGAGCAAAGTTTGTGGGTGGTAAGTGAAGATGTCTCTCTCTTCTGAGAAACTTTCACTGAATAGAACATGTTTGCCAAATCTATAACTTTGTACTGTTCACCCATGTTATTTTGCATGTGGTCCTTTAAGGCAATGATATTTGGTAGGGATGCTCTAATAAAGGGTACAGTCTTGTTTAACTCTCTATATTCTATAATCAGCCTCCATTTATGTGTAGTGGTTTTAAGCACAGGCCATACCACGGAACTTAAAGGTGAGATAGTAGGAATTAGGTCCCCTTTTTTCGCTAAGTGAGCTAGGATAGGCTGTAATTCTTCGGGTCTTTCCTTAGCTAGTACTGTGGCATATTGACCACCCACATATTGACCACAAGGGAAAGTTGACTGGTCCCCACCAGGTGGCGCTCACCAATAGCAAAAGCTTTAGGCTTTTCATGAGGTTGACTGAGGAGGCCCATTCCAACAATGGGAAAATGGATTGTCTGGGAGGAACAACAAGGACAGAAGCATCTTTTAGCAAAAGTGGGCCAATTTTAATAGTTACGCAGGTAATTGCCCTTGTAATTCATTCCCCTCCAAAGTCATTCACTTCCTGGGGTGGTGTGGAGGGGGGTGCTTCCTGGGTTAGCTCCTTAAGGAAGGGCTTGAGCTCTGGCCTGCAGAGATGGTGTATACTTCCTCCTCCAAGAGAGAATCAGCCCTTCTTCTTTTTTTCCTCTTTTGTCTTTTATTTTTGGATGGTCACTGGCAAAGTGGAGGATAAAATCTCTCAGTTCCTATTTTAGTGACACCATGTTTTTTGCGTGTCCCTCTCTAGCCCCCCTCTCTGGTGGGCACCAGTCCTTTTTCCAGGATCCTCCCCTCTGTCATGTCTCATCTCCTCCAGGAGTTTAGGCTCCCACTTCCTCTCTGGGTAGCATCCTGGTGAGAAAGTGCCTTATGCAGGGTCCAACACCCATCCTGTGATTTGGAGTCACCTCCTTTGGACTCCTGGGAGGGGCAGGGATATAAACTTCCTTGGCTTTAGTTACTTTAAGTAATGTTTTAGCTGGCTCAGCCCAGGAGTTGGGGGTCTCAATATCCCTCTGGGGAAGGGCTAGAATGACGCTGTCCTTGACAGTGGATCTGAGTGAGACTACATTAAAAAGAAGCATGCTAGCTGTGGACAAAGGCCCCTCCCCTGACTGTCCTTAGGAGACCAGCCTTGGTCTGTCATCTCTGCCTTATGGGCTTGTCAACCTTCCATAGCAGTCCCAAGGGATGAGGACATCCTCTTGTTTCAGAGTACGCCAAATCAGCAGCTTAACCACGAAGACCTCCTCTTGCTACAGCACGTGATGCAGTCAGGGGCAGCCCACCCTTGGTCCAGAGGTGTGCACTCCTTCCCCTTTTCTTCCTTAGGTCCATAAGTCTTACAAGATCCAGCACCCGCCTAGTGGGGGACCCAGGTAGGTGGGCTGACCTCCTTCTCTAGGCAGCTCAGTGCCTCTGACCCCAAAAGTCAGTTCCAATGGAGTGAATTCACTCAAACACTGGTATTACCTCTTGTTGAGGCTAATGAGACATAGGGGGAGATCATGAAAAACATAAAGAGTAAAATAGCCCAGACTAACGCCATACCAAACTGATGCGAAGGCATTTTAAATTTTGAGTCCCGCCCACTTAAGATTGTCCAGTATAGTTTTGCCAATTGATTGTCCTGTTGACTGGGTAGTCCCCATATCTATTTCCTGATCACCAAAATCCCATCCTTGTCACCACATGTAGGAGTTTAAGGGATTTGGGGGCCAATGTAGGAAGAAGATAGGACCATGAGAGGGAAGCAACAAGCTTTATTGGGTTGACCAAGAGTCTCTCCTCCACCAAACTCTGCTCAGGCTCCCCTGAACTCCTTTGCAACTAGGTCTCTACTTTTGGAATTCTGTGTTCATCTCTGCAGTGTCCAGTTTTAGCAAGAATGCTGCTAAGTCAGCTTAGCCAGAATCCCCTATCCTCTATATCTGATCACTCTCGATATCTAATCAGGTTCCTCATTCTTCACCATCCTCCAGGGGACATCTGATCACCTTGGCCTGCCTTCAGTAAGAATCCTGTTAGGGTTTAGTCAGAGCCCCCCTTCCCCCCGATGTTTCCTCAGTAATTTTCTATCCACTGACCCCTACTTTGCTCCTTGGCTATAAATTCTTATTTTCCCATGTTATATTTGGAATTAAACTTGGTTCTATATTGTGGTCTCTTTTTCCTTATTGCGATAGTCCTGAATAAAATCTGTTTTACCACTTTAACTACTGTCCACCTCTGTTTTTTCTATGACAGGGTGGCACTTGGAGAGGGTTGCATGAGAGGGGAAGTTCCTCATAGCATGAGGCCATCCAGAGGCTTATGGCACAGGGGCCATCATGTATAAAGGGAGGAGGGCATGGGAACCCCTGCAGGGAGAGGGGAATCTGGGAGGGGGCTTACATGTCTAGGTGACGTTGCTCAGTAGTGTGGATGGGAGTCCCTGGGTCAGAGAGCTCTGAACGGGCTTAGCACCTTGGGATCTTATAACCAAAGGCTCTATTTTATCAATGTCAGCAGATGCTGGGTGAGATTTCATGGGGTGTGCAAAGCAGGCAGGCTTTAATTAGCTAAAAACGCTTCTTTGGGCTATTTTAAAAATAATTGGATGTGTCACAATTTGAGTTTGGTGCCAGTGGGCTTTTGAGCTAGTGGGTCTAAACCTGTAGTGAAGAAATAAACAACCTAGGCGCCAATACACAGAGCCTGTCTGTCACTTAATAACATAAAAGACCTCTACCTTATACTACATATCAAAAGATATTCCTGGAGGCGTAAAGATTGAAAAGGTTTACAAATACTAAAATTTGGAAGAAAATCAGGAAAATATTTTTATATTCTAGGGTTTCAGAAGACTTTTAAAAGGAAGCTAGGAAACTCAGAAACCATTTTTTTAAAAAGTATAGACTCATCGGGTTATAAAAAGTTAAATATTTTATACAGATATGATATCATAAACTAAGTTAAAGGAGCAAAATTATGTTATCAATTCAATAGATGCATAAAACATTTGATAATGATTAAAAGTTGGTAAAGTGTCTTCATAACCAGACTTAAAAAGGGACTTTATTAACTTGATAAAGGCCACAACTTATAGCAAATAGCTTACCAAGGAACCTTGATAATCATTACTGACCAATCAAGAATGCTTGATTTCCTTCTGACTTTATAACATAGTTTGAAAAGCTCTGAACAAACAAGAAAAAAAGAAATGTTACTATTAGAACAAGAAAAAAATATGCACAAAAGATTTTATTTATACTGAAAGTCCAAAATAATGAGCTAACAACTATTAGGGGTCAGCAAGGTGTCCAGGTAAATGACCC
Organism: Equus quagga; assembly: GCF_021613505.1. Classification (NCBI taxonomy): domain Eukaryota; kingdom Metazoa; phylum Chordata; class Mammalia; order Perissodactyla; family Equidae; genus Equus; species Equus quagga. The sequence goes on from NC_060280.1 coordinate 89,905,423, forward strand.
ACATAAACTATTATCAACAACCTTCCTCTACATGAGCAGTAATCAATAAAACAATGAAAGGGAAAACTAAAGGCCTAATGAAAGGACTGAATGAATGGAAAGGAGATCTCATAGGCTGCTATAGGCTTCGAGTTAGAAGTATTGTGTCCTGTGTAAGGCAACGTGTAGAAGGGTAGGTATACACGCAGTTAATGAGCATCCTGTCTCTGACTCCTGAGAACCTGGATGGGAGACCCCTTGTCTTAGTCACCTTAGTCCCACCCCCAGACCTCGCCAAATTTAGCTCGCTGGGAATTTGCAATCAAGTCCCGCCCCTCGACCTGGTCCCCACCCTAAGCCACGCCCCTATCCCCGGTCTCGCCCCAGCCCCGCCCCAGCCCCGCCCCTCACATCTAGTCAACCAAGCCCCGCCTCTAGCATGGTCTCTGCCCCGTTCAAACCCAACTCTTGCTCTAGGGACCCACCGTGTGCCTCCGCGGGAGGCAACTAGAATTTCTCCTCCATTCATTGCTGGAAGCAGCCAGCGCCCTGCTTCCCCGCTACTCCCTTCCTTCCTTAATCCCTATTTCCCCGCTCCTGAGGCCCCGCCCCCTACGCTGTGCGCGGCGCAGAAACCGGAAGCAGGGCCGCTTCTGCGCGTGCGCGAAGCGGCGGCCATATCTCCTCCTGCCCTCGCTCGCGTGTGAGGTGAATTTTCGCCTCCGTGTGCTCCCTGCCCGGCTGGGCCGGGCCCGCCCCAGGTTGGGTGCGCGGGAAGCGGAGAGCTCTGCCTTGGGGCTCGGCGGTCAAAGGGCGGCCGACGCCGGAGCCTCGCCCCGCCGCGGCGCTTCCTCAGAGAGCCCCGGCCCGCTCCGTCCGCGGCTGCGGCTCGTCCCGAACTCTCCGAGTCCGCGACTCTGGGCTGGATCCAGCAGTCGGTGAGTCCGCTGCGGGCTGGAGTTGCGGAACCTCCTGCTTATGTTAGTCGGCCTCCAAAAGCATCCTCTGCTCTCTTTCCGGAAGGGAAAAACCTCCCTGCCAGTCGGGTCACCGGGAGAGAGCTCAACCTGGCTGTGGCCGCGCTGTCTGTGAATTTCGGCGTGTTCGGCGAGCGCGGGGTGACATTTGCCTCAGCTCCGTCCTCTCCTCGCCCCTCCTGGTGCGGGAGAGATTATTTAACCTGTGACTTTTACCCTGCCGTTGGGCAGGGTTTGCTACATTATATTCAGGTGCATAAAGCTGGACTGATTATTTACTATCTTTGTGACCCTCCTCCTTGCTGAATGCAGCTATAATTTTAATCACTTATCTGTAGTTTTTTTTAATTTCACACAAAGTGTGATCATCTGCCAGTTTCAGCGTTTTCTTTTTTTATTCCTTGTACCCTGGATTTCTTTTTATTGCTTCAATGCACTTGCCAGGAACTTCAGTTCAATGTGGAACAGCATGTAATTTGCATCCTTGCCTTGTTCCTGATCCCAGAAAGAATTATTCTACCGTTTCACCATTAAATAGGATGTTTGCTCTAGGTGTTTGTAGATAATATATATATATTTTTAATTAAAATTAATTCCCTTTTAGTCCTAGTGGGTTAAATTATCATCACAATGGATATCGATAGGAATAAGTCACTATTTTGTATCTAAGAGGATATGCTCTTTTTCTGTTAATGTGATGAATTATATTAATCTATGATTCCATTTTTAACCCCCTTCCTAGGAGGAAGTGAAATTAGTTTGCGATTACTATCCTCATTTTTCATTTCTCGACTGTACTAATATTTTGCACTTATGTGTATGAATGAGATCTTTCATATTTTTTTTGAGTTGGACTTTTCTGGTCTTGGAAACACTCAGGAAAAAATCCTCCCTCCCCCCATAGAATTATGAATCCTTACTTATTTAGTGAACTTGCCTGTAAAACAGTTAGTAACTTCTGTTTCTTTTGTGGGCATGTTTTAAACTACTGACTTTTTCCTCTAATGACTGGATGTAATCAGATTTGTATTTATTTTAGATCATTGCTGGAAAGTTGTACTTCTCTCTAGAAATTCATCCATTGTGCATTTTCATAACTGTTGTCTTAATTTTTTTGTTATATGCTCCATGTAACATCTGTAATTATGACCCATTCATAACTCTTGTTGTCTTCGCTCTGTTGTTCTTAAAGAAAATTGCTTAGTATTTGTCAATTTCATTAGTTTTCAAAGGACACATTGTTAATTATTCTGATTCTGTTTTTTTAATATTTTAAATATTATTTTGTCTTATTTTCATTTTTGTAAACCTTTATGCTATTATTTTTCCAACCTTTAGGTCAGTGGTTAGCCCGTTGATGCTATTTTTTTCTTCTCTGGGAGTTGATGATATTTATAAATATATAAACGTATATACACTCCAGCTGTGGGTTTCCATTATTATCTGAAACAGTTCTTTTAATTTTCTACTTCTACCCTACCGCATAACTAGTCCTGAGACGCTAAAGATAAATTATGTGTGCCTCCTTGTCCCTAAAATGTGCTGCATTTCTGTATGGCATATACCACTACCTGATATATTTTGTTTATTTACTGTCCTCCCTCAAAACAATGTAACATCCACATGCTTCAGAATTATTCTGTTTTGTTTAGCAGTGTACCCCTGTGACTGCATGTGGTAGGATCAGGGTAAATATTACCTAAATAGATATGAAATGAAGGAGCCGGAGGTAAGGGCCTTAAGGGAAACATCCTTGCTCAAGACATAGGGCTTAATCAAGAGGAGCTGCAAAATAAAACATTCGAGTAGAACACTTCATTTGTCTACTCTTTAAAGAGCCCAGCAGAGTTTTAGGCCAGACTGTGGTAATGTTAGGGAATGCGGGCCTCATTAACAACTAAATTCTAAAGTTTATGTTCAGGAATATACTCACTGGGCTTTTAGGCTTTGAAGACAGATAGACCTGCATTCACACATCTGTATATGTAAGACATCCTGAGTTACACACATCTCAGCAGCTTTCTAATTGGATAACATTGAGTGTGTGGTTCATTGACTCTTTCTAAGATTTCTCAACTATAAACTGGTTGTAATGATATCTGATTTGCAGAGTTTCTAGGAAATGAATAATCTCTTTGCAAAGGTATGGACATCACTCTGCAAAGTCGTTCTAACATCATGGTTGCTGAAATGGCACACGTTGTTATTAATATAGCAAAGAATGTTACAGTTTTTATTCGCTTTAAAATACACTGCTTGATCCATTGCAGTGGAAGAAACTGTTGCATTTTTCTTATTTGAAATGTGTGCTACAGTGCTGCGCTGTCACTCTCAGAGATGATACATTTGCTAACTTCAAGTATTCTTTTTCTGCTGCTGCTGTACTGTACAGGCAAAGTTTAACATGAGAATTAGAGCATGCCTCCTGCATGTGGAATTCAGTCAGTTGAGGCTCTTTTCTCAAAAACCGGGTTTCAGGGACTGCAGCCCATGGAGGGGAGGGTCCAATGGTTAGTAGATGAGCGTTAAAGCCTGTTAGCCTGCTAAGGGGAGCAGAAGTAAGAAATATTGGGAGGAGAGCTGCCAGAAGTCTGGCATATAAGTCAGTGCTTTCTTGGATTTGAGACAGAATTTATATTCTTACGGTTGAAGGCACTGTCTGATACTTTTTATGCTTTTCCTTATCCTGGGCAAATGGGCAGCTAAACTTTAAGACTTCAGTTAATTTATAAACTGGGACTTTTAACCTCTTTTTTTAATGATCCGCAAGGACCAGAACACTGTTTTCCAGCTCTAGAGGAGAAAAGATTGTTCCACCTTCCTACAAGATCAGTTTCTTTGCTCGTGTGTCTTGTGAGTATGCGTGTGCATGTTTGTGTGTGTTTTTTGAGGGGAGTAGTCACTCGTAATGGATGTGCTGCATTATCCAGGCTGATGAGTGTGGGAATTGTGGGGAGACGTGGATTCTCATGTCGTCTTTCCGCCCCAGCTCTAACTTCTCAATACCCTGCCTTTGTTCATGAAGGGACCATGGAGGAAGAAAGAACAGCTGCTGAATCACGGAAAAATATGGTAAGTAAGAGCTGATAATTCTCCAAAAGAGTATTTCCATTCTGCCAGGTCATCGATCTCCTAGTTCCATAGAGCAGGATCAGCAGCCTGTTTCTGTATTGGGCCATGTGGTAAGTATGTTAGGCTTTGGAGAGCAGAGTTTCTATTGTAACTCAACTCTGCCATTTTACTGTGAAAGCAGCCATAGACATTATAGGAACAAATCTTTTATTGTGTTCCAATAAAACCTCACTTACACAGTTGGGTGGTGGGCTGGCTTTAGCCCCTGTGCTGGAGTTTGCAGACACCCGACCAAGAGTGTAAGGAAACATGGCCAACTGTGGGCCTAGGTAGAAAGTGGTGCTTCTGCGGGCTCCTGGGCCTCAGGTTTGTGGGGGGAAAAACAGAAAGAAAAGCTCCCTGTCCCTCAGTGTTTTTATTCATTAAAACCTTATCCAGATTTGATCCAGTGTTTCACTGTTCTTGCTATGAGGGGAGAGAAGTAAGCAGGTGAAATCGTTTCTGTAACAAGGATGGCTGGTGTCAACATGGAAATTATTTCATTTCTAGAGTGGTTCTCTTTTCTGCTATATGCTCTGGACTGTTCTGGATCATTAGGAGACTGGAATTAGTCACCATCAAACTGTGGAGAGATCAGTTTAGTGTTTTAGAAGTGTTAAGTCCGTGAGACAGGATTTGATCAGTCAGGAAAGGATGTGTGCATAGAAAGAGAGAGAGATCTGATGACTAAGTCCTTGGTAAGATGTTGGAAGACCATAAAATCTTCAGAACTACCTATGAATTCATCCTGAGTTCCCCACTGTTATCAGCCTCATCATGAACACATTGGGGGAGTTGGAGCCTTTCTGAAAAGAAAATATGCGATGTTTTAGGACTCAGTGGTCTTTGAGGATGTGGCTGTGGACTTCACTCAGGAGGAGTGGGATTTGCTGAATCTTGCTCAGAGGAACCTCTACAGAGATGTGATGCTGGAAAACTTGCAGAACCTGGCCTCACTAGGTAAGAATGACAACATTCCTTCATTTAGTTGTTTAGAAAACAGTTTTATTAATTGACTTTGTTTTAGGATTTAGGCTGTGGAATTGGAATACATTGGTAGATAAGACAGACGTAATCACTGACCCCAAAGAGTTTATAGTCTAGGAGCTTCACCATGAAAATAAACATCTGTGTATTGAACTCACGTTTCCTTTTTCTTGTGGTTGAAAGCCTCAAGGCTTGTTAAATATTGAAAGTGTGGGTCACTTTGGGGCACAGGGAGGTTTGTAGTTTGGGACCTTTTGAGAATTTTACTGACATCAATGCCCTTTATTCAAAGACCACCAGGAACATACTATAGTTAACAAGTGGAGTTTATTACTCAGTGCATTGAGGGGGAACACTCAAGCTATGGGGAGCTGTGGAGTGTCTCAGTAAGAGGGTGTAAGAAAGTCTATATTATAGGATTTGTACTTTGGTTGGGTAATTTGGGGGTGGGTCTGTGGAAGCAGGCTGTCTTAGTTTCCTAGGCTTTCCATAACAAAGTACCATGAACTGGGTGGCTAAAAACAACAGAAACTTATTCTTTCATGTTTCTGGAGGCTTGAAGTCTCAAGTCAAGGTGTCATTAGGGCCATTACTCCTTCTGAAGGCCCAATGGAAAAAAAAAATCCGTTTTTGTCTCTTCCTAGCTTCTGGTGTTGCCAGCAATCCTTGGTGTTCTTTAGCTTGCAGCTGTACCACTCTGAACTCTGCCTCCATTTTCATATGGCCACTTTTCTTCTGTCTCTGAGTCTTTCTCTCTCCTTATAAGGACACCAGTGATTGGATTTAAGGCCCACCATAATCCAGTATAACTTCATCTTAACTTGATTATATCTTTAAAGATCTTATTTCCAAATAAAGCAACATTTTGAGGTTCTAGGTGGACGTTAAATTTTTTTTAGTACACTTAATTTTTTTAGAGCAGTTTTAGGTTCACAACAACATTGAGTTGAAGGTACAGAGATTTCCGATTATATCCACTGTGTGCATATATACATAGCCTCCCACCCTATCAACATCCCCCACCAGAGTGGTATATTTATCGTAATTGGTGAACCTGAATTGACAACATCATCATCACCCAGAGTCCATAGTTTACATTAGGGTTCTGTCTTGGCGTTGTACATTCTCTGGTTTGGGCAAATATGTAATGATGTGTATCCACCATTATGGTATCATATAGAGTAGTTTCACCGCCCTAGAAATCCTCTGTGACCTGCCAGTTCGTCCCTTCTTCCTTCCTAACTGGTGACAACCGTTTATCTTTTTACTGTCTCCATAGTTTTGCCTTTTCCAGAATGCCATGTAGTTGGAATTATATAGTGTATAGACTTTTCAGATTGGCTTCTTTCGCTTGGTAATATGCATTTAAGTTTCTTCCATGTCTTTTCGTGGCTTGATAGCTCATTTCTTTTTAGTGCTGAATAATATTTCATTGTCTGGATGTACCACACTTTATCCATTCACTCACTGAGGGGCATCTTGATTCCATCAAAATTTTGGCAATTATGAAGAAAGCTGCTATAAACGAGGATGTACAGGTTTTTGTGTGGACATGTTTTCAACTCCTTTGGGTAAATTCCAAGGAGTGTGATTGCCTGATTGTATGGTAAGATTAGTTTTGTAGGAAACTGCCAAACTGTCTTCCAAAATGGCTGTGTCATTTTGCATTCCTCCCATCAATGAATGAGAGTTCCTGTTGTTCCATGTCCTTGCCGGCATTTGGTGATGTCTGTATTCTGGATTTTCACTGTTCTCATAGGTGTGTAGTGGTATCTTGTCATTTTAATTTATATTTTCCTGGTATGTGATGTGGAGCATCTTTTCATATGCTCATTTGCCATTTGTATATCTTCTTTGATCAGGAATCTGTCAGAGTCTTTGGCCCATTTTTTAAACAGGTTGTTTGTTTTCTTATTATTGAGTTTGAGGAGTTTTTTATATGTTTTGGATAGCAATTCTTTATCAGATGTGTCTTTTGCAGATGTTTTCTCCCAGTCTGTGTCTCCTCTTTTCATTCTCTTGATAGTATCTTTGGCAGAGCCAAAACTTTTAATTTTAGTGAAGTCCAGCTTGTCAATTCTTTTCTTCGTGGATTGTGCCTTTGGTGTTGTATCTAACAAGTCATCACCAAACCCCAGGTCATCTAGATTTTTTCCTGTGTTATCTTTTAGGAGTTTCATAGTTTTGTGTTTTACTTTTAGGTCTGTGATCCATTTTGAGTTAATTTTTCTGAAGAGTGTAAGGTCTGTGTCTAGATTTATTTTTTTGCATGTTGATGTCTAGTTCCAGTCTTTGTTGAAAGGATGGTCTTTTTTCCACGTATTTCCTTTGCTCCTTTGTCAAAGATCAGTTGACTGTATTTATGTGGGTCTGATTCTGGACCCCCTATTTTGTTGCATTGATCTATTTGGACCTGAATTTTTGAGGGACACTGTTCAACCCAATCCACAGGTGGTCATTTTAGATTAGATGTTGACAGAAAGTGGGGGAAATTCTATTATTCAGTCTTTTGTGGGTGGCACAGTAATTTTTTTTTTCTGTCCTTAGACTAAATTGTAAAGTTACCTTGTTTTGTTTCATTTTATCATGGTTTCAGAGTAACTTTGTCTAAGATTGGTTTTCTGTGAGGTTATTTTTGTTCAACAGAAGAACAAAATTTCCTGACTGTAAGTATCAGACTTGCTTCTAATATATTGAGGTTTAGATGGGAATGTCAGATCAGTTCTAGACATGAGAGGCTGTGTCTTCCCTATACATCTACCTCCACTTAAAAAAAAAAAAAAAAATCAACATTTTGTTGCAGTTAGATTCACATTTGCCCATCTTTAGAGGATCAGAAGACCAAAGTTTTGGCCCTGTCTCATGGAAATGTTTGTGGTTTCTTGCTTTTTGCCCTCGTGATATGCCTTTCTGCATTGACAGGATATCCACTGCACACACCCTGTTTGATCTCCCATTGGAAACAAGAGGAGGACCTGGAGAGAGTGAAGAGAGGACCTATCCAGGGGGAGCATCAGGAAGGCAAGAATCCTTGGGAGAAACTCTCCTGTTTGGGGAATATTACATTTGGAAAAATCATATAAAAGCAGAACAAAGCTTTGTTTTGTCTGAGGAGGCCAGTCTTCCACAGATACTTTAGATTACTATTTTGACTTTTTATCACTCCTTTCACTTTTTCTTGGGAAAGACCTTCCATATGTCATCTTTGTAAGTTAGTGTTTAGTCATGTGCATTTTATCCAGTTCCCTTCTGTTTTGCTCTCCTGGTAATACCCTATTTATATTACCATCAGTCTCAATCACCATGAAATTATTTCTTCATCAGTTGCTTACCATTTTGACCCTTGTGCTCATTACCAAAGTCCTTAAATAGCCAAACTGCCAAAAATCCTTTGTTCATAAGTGTATTTCCTTTTTTGTTTTAGGTTTTGAGACCCAACTTAAAACTAATGAATCAGTCACTCCACAAAATATTTATGGAGAAAAAACATCCAAGGAACAGAAAACAGTAAGATTCAAAAGGAGTGATTCCTGGTCATCCATTTTGCACAAAAACTGGAAATACCATGGTATTGATTATCTGAACAAAAATCATGAGAGACATTTGAGGTGAGTGCCACTCATACAAGAGAAAGTAGTGTCTCAGGAGAGAATCATAATATGTCATGAAATTTAAAAAACGTATTTAAAACTTGGTCAGAAATTGTGATTTCATAAAGAATTTTCACAAGGTATTTTTTCCCACAAATGAGACTAATATCTTCAATGTTTGACACTTAATTCAGTTGTAAGCAATTATCAGAAAAATCTTCTAAGTCAAAAACTCAGTGATAATATTGGCTTTTGTAGAGCCCTCTATGAGAACTTTCAGTTTATGACTTGACAGGGCAGAAAACATATATAGTTACTAAAACTGGTAAAAGTATATTACTAATAATGTGCCTTTTATTTTTAAAAGAAGTCATGTGGTTGAGAACATCTATGAATGCAATGAAGAAAATCAGTGTGGACAAACCTTCAGCCAAATTCCAAATCTTAATATACTCAAGAGAACTGAAGTAAAATCCTATGAATGCCATGAGTGTAAAAAGGCCTTCACAGATCATTCATCCCTTAAGAATCACATCAGGTCTCACACTGGAAGCAAACCCTATCAATGTAAGGAATGTGGGAAAGCGTTCCATTTTCTCGCTTGTTTTAAGAAACATGTGAAAACTCCCACTGAAGAGAAACCCTATGAATGTAAAGAATGTACCAGAGCCTTCAGTTGTTCTTCATTCTATCGGGCACATATGAAGATTCACACCGGAAAGACAAATTATGAATGTAAAGAATGTGGGAAAACCTTTAGCTGTTCTTCGTCCCTCACAGAACACAAAAGAATTCATAGTGGAGATAAGCCTTATGAATGTAAGGAATGTGGGAAGGCCTTTAGTTGTTCCTCCTCACTCTCCAAACACAAAAGAATTCATAGTGGAGATAAGCCATATGAATGTAAGGAGTGTGGGAAGGCCTTTAGTTCTTCCTCTCATCTTATAATACATATAAGAATTCATACTGGAGAGAAGCCTTATGAATGTAAAGAGTGTGGGAAGGCCTTCAGCGAGTCCTCAAAACTCACTGTACATGTCCGAACACATACAGGAGAGAAACCCTACAAATGTAAGGAATGTGGGAAAGCCTACAACTGTCCCTCCTCGTTAAGTATCCATATGAGAAAACACACTGGAGAGAAACCCTACGAATGTCTGGAGTGTGGAAAAGCCTTTTATCTCCCTACTTCCCTTAATACGCATGTGAAAAATCAAAGTAGAGAGAAACCCTATGAGTGTAAGGAATGTGGAAAAGCATTTAGTTGTCCTTCATCCTTTAGAGCACATGTGAAAGATCACACTGGAAAGATACAATATGAATGTAAGGAATGTGGGAAGGCCTTTAGTCGTTCCTCATCCCTCACTGAACACTTGAGAACTCACAGTGGAGAGAAGCCTTATGAATGTAAGGAATGTGGGAAAGCGTTTATTAGTTCCTCCCACCTTACAGTACATATAAGAACTCACACTGGAGAGAAACCTTATGAATGTAAGAAATGTGGGAAAGCCTTTATTTATCCTTCAGCCCTTAGGATCCATATGAGAACACACACTGGGGAGAAACCCTATGAATGTAAGGAATGTGGGAAAGCCTTTCGCCATTCTTCATACCTTACTGTACATGCAAGAATGCACACCGGAGAGAAACCCTTTGAATGTCTGGAATGTGGGAAAGCCTTCAGTTGTCCCTCATCCTTTCGAAGACATGTCAGAAGCCACACTGGAGAGAAACCGTATGAATGTAAGGAATGTGGGAAAGCCTTTGTTTGTCCTGCCTACTTTCGAAGACATCTGAAAACTCACTCTAGAGAAAACATGTAAGGAATATGGGAATGTCTGCAAAACTTTTTCAAACCTTAGGTAACATGTGAGATCTCACACTGTGGAGACACCCTATGAATGTAAGAGAGCAGGAAATTGTCGTTCATCTTTTTGAAGACTTTGGAGAACTTACAACTGAGAGGAACCCTGTGTATGTAAACCATGTGGTGATGCCTTCGTGAACATCTCTTACTGTGTGTAAGAAAATTCATACTAGAAGCAAAGACCAGTGCCTCATCCTTAAAGTGGACTGCTGGCTCATTGATTTTCAGTTTTTATTTTCTGATATGAATATTTAAGGTGATAAATTTTCCTCTAATACCTTTTCAGCTCCAGCCACATTGTTTTATTATAGAGTGCCTTTATTTTGGTTTAGATGTAAATGTTATTTCCATTACAAAGTCTTTTGGACCCATGGGGCATTTGAAATATATTTTTTCATATGTAGGCAAGAGTGGTCCTTTTTAAATTTAGCTTGTAATTGATTCTTATTGTCTCCGGTGATTATGATGTGACACTTTGGTATTTGTAATTACTTTTTCATCTAGTATGGCAGTTACTGAAAATTGCCTACCCAGTATTTTTTCCCCTTCTTTTTAGTAAGAGAACTTAAAGTTTTTGAGGTTACCAGCTTTTACTATTGAAAGCTTTTCCTGTCTAATAAGTAATTTCAGCAGAGGTTAATAGTGCAAAGGTCTTGAAAGAAGAGTCTCATCTGATAAGCTGTTTTTGTATTTTGTTCTTTGTCCTTGCTTGTGGCTGGGAATTGGACCCAATGTTTGAGTTTTAAAAAAAGACCTTGTGACAAGAAAGCTAGAAGTGAAGTTGGTTGGGCTGGCTTAACTTGTGTTAATTTGGGCATGGCTGGGACTACATTTCCCAGAATCACTTCCTTAGCCAGTTCCAGATTAGACAATTGGAAGGCAGAGGGAAGAAGCTGTTGAGTGGGGCCATGAGACAGGGAGACAGATGCATAGGGGGCCTGGTGGGCTCCAGTTTCCAGCTCATTTTCCTCATTATTGGACCCCACTGATCAATACAACAGGACATAAGTGCTTGGCTTTAGTTACCTCAGAGGCAACGGCTCCATTGACATCTCTAAATTAGTCCATCATGGGCATACACAACTTCTTGGATTATCTGGCAAGTTCTAGCATTGTCATTTTGCTGATATTACAGTCCTTTTGGCACATCAACTGACTCAAGAGTTGGCCTCAGTTTGGAGCAAGTACTGGTGTCATCTATGTAGTCCAATCCCATCATGTCACTTTGCTCATAGGGAAATACGCATCTATACAAGCCCACTTTGAACTCAAAAAAGCAGGGAGAAGAGCTGTGGAGAATGAGGAAAATTAAGTATAATTGAGGTAAGCATCAGACAGGCTGTCATCTCATTTCAGTGCAGGAAGATTTATATTTGATACCTTCAAAGAGGGAAGATTTTATTACTTTTTTAATTCAAGAAGATGAAAGCTATTTGGTTTGCCCTGCTTCAGGTGCATCTAGCTACACTTTTTCCTTCCATTATGTTTTCCCTTTACTTCTAAAAATATAGTTTACCATTTCCCTTTAAACACCTTTTACTGTTTTATTAAGGCATGCATACACTAATATGCATGCAGTGTGCTAATCGTAAATGTGCAGCTTGATGAAATTTCACATATGCGTACCCCCTGATAAGCATAGAACATTTCCACAACTCTGCAAACTTCATTCATCTGCCTTCTCAATAATTGTTCCATAGAGGCAACCACAATTTTGGCTTTTATTATAATTTATTATAATAATTTATTAGGTTTGATTGTTCACTATATTTATATAAATATTAAAATACAATATGTACAGTTAAGTGTTTGGCTTTTCTCAACATTAAGTTTAGTTTGCCTTTTAGTGTCTTTTGACAGACTTAGACACTTATTACTCTTGGTGTATGCTTTGTATGTAGGAATGAGATTACTGAATCATAGGGTAGACCTTATATTTATTTTGGTAGGTATTCTGATTTTTCAGAAAGTTTGGTTCCACCTATAATCCTAAAAGCAATATGTGAAAGTCCTAATTGTTCCACACACCTGGCCACCACTTTTTAATTTGGCAGAGGATGGGGTAATGTTTTTGGGTTTGATTTGCATTTGCCTGGTATGTAATGGTGAATACTTCTTTATGTGCTTATTGGCTGTTTGGATATCTTTAATGAGGGCACCTTTTAAGCATTTTACCCATTTTTGGTTCCTTTTTCATTTGAAGGGTTTCCTTCTGGTTACTTGTCTTTTATTGTATGTATGTGTTTCTCTATATCTAATTACATACACATATGTATGTATAAACTGTGTGTTATATATTATATATACATAAATTATAATATGTATATTATATATACATATACTGCAGATAACTTTTCTTAATCTCTGGCTTATCTTTTCATTTTTGTAAGCTATAAAGGGAATTTGTTGGTTTGATTTCTGAAAACTTCTTAGGTATGACTAGTTTCAAGCATGTTTGGATCCTCTGGCTAAAAAGATGTTTTCTGGATGAGTTCTGTCTCCATGTCTTGGTTGTGCATGTTCTTGTATTAGCTATTCTTGGTGGCATGCTAACTCTCGTTATAGTGGGCCCCAGAAGATCCAGGCTGCTTTCTTTCCAGGTTGAGGTCTCAGGGAGAAGAGAGTGATTGTCTGTCTGAACAATTCCAATATGATTGTTAGAATTGAATTTGATTGGCTCACTTGCCAACCATTATCCAATCACTCTGGCCAGAAGAATGTAATCCGCTGACTTGTTTAGGACTGGCTCCCATGCTCATCTGGAAACCACAGTAGAGTCTGCACCAACTGAATCATAAGAGTTCTGACAGTTGTCATGTATATGGAGAGGTGGGGAGGAGGCAGCAGTGTGCAGAGGAGATCTAGAAGTAGAAGTAGTAGTACTGTGAACTAGCACATTGTGCTTATGCTGGGCTTAGCATTGGGAGGGAACTGTGAAGTCTGGGAACTCGGCCAGGACTAAGTAGTTTTATAGGTCCTTTCAGAAAGGTGAGATGTCATCTGTTAACATGTCTGGATCGCTAAAGATGGCTTCTCAGTGTTTATGTTGCTGTCTAGTGTTTTTGGAAATCTGGTAACAAGAGCCTTCCAACTGTTTCCTTCTTCAAAATTGTCTTGCCTTTTCCATTCCCCATTTGTTTCTATATTAATTTTAAAATCTCCGTATCAGTTTTCACAGATAAATCTTCTGGGACTATGCTTGGAATTTTATTAACTTCATAAAGTAACCTGAATAAAATTTAACATCTTTACAATATTGAGTCTTTCAGTTGATGAACATAATGTAATATGTCCATTTACCTACGTCATCTTTAATTTCTCTTAACAGTGTTTTGTAGTTTTAATTGTAGAGGTCTTGAATACCTTTGTTTAGTTTATTTCTAGGTATGTGGTATATTTTGCTTTATAAATATTTACTTTTTCAATTTTTTGGGCTAGCACATAGAATTGCAATTGATTTTATGCATTGATCTTTTATCCAGTGATGTTTTTAAATCCAATTATTTATTCAAATAGTTTACAGATAATTTTGGATTTTCTGTGTATACAATCCTGTCAATACCAATAAAAGAAAGTCTTACTTGATTTCTAAACTTAATCTTTTATTTTTCTTGCCTCATTGCTTTACATTGATGAATAGAAATGATGAAAATGAACATTTTTGCCTTGTTCCTGTCTTACGGGAAAGTGTTCCATATTTCACCATTAAGTATAATAATAGCTGTAAGTTTGTTATAGATAAGCTTTATCAAATGAAAGGAATTCCATTTTAGTCCCAGATTGCCAAGATTTTTTTAAATCCTAAATGGATACTGAATTTTATGCAGTGCCTTTTCTGCGTGTATCAGGTTCTTTAAAAAATCCTTTAGTCTGTTAGTATGGTGAGTTACTATATTCCTTGATTTTTAAATGGTGAAACAATATCTATTCCTGGAATAAACCACACCTGACATAGTATGTATTAGCTTATTAGCTTTTTAATTTGGTAGATTCAATATGCTGCTTTAGAAAGATTATTTCTGGGCCTGGCCCCATGGCCTAGTGGTTCAAGTTCCATGTGCTCTGCTTCAGTGGCCTGGGTTTGTGGCTTCAGCTCCCAGGTGCAGACCTACTCTGCTTGTCAGTCTTGTTATGGAGGCATCCCACATACAAAAAGATGAGAAAGATTGGCCTGGATGTTAGCTCAGGCCTAATCTTCCTTAAGGAAAAAAAAGAGGATTGGCAACAGATATTAGCTTAGGGCGAATCTTCCTAAAAAAATAAAAATAATAAAGTTATTTCTGTGTCTGTGTTAATGAGAGGTTTGTCTTGTAATTTCTTTTATTTTAATATGCTCGCCTAAGTCTTCTGTCAGGTTTATGCTGCCTCATAAAAGGAGTTGGAAATTGTTCTGAAAGACTATATAAAGTTTGAACTATCTATTCCTTATATGTTTGGAATAATTCACCAGTGCATCTGTCTTTGGGTTTTCTTCACACAATGCTTTTGCAACATAGTTTCACTGGTGAATTATACCAAACATATAAATAGATTTAAAAAAGTCTTCAAATTTTCTAGTTGTTCTTGTGTTAGTTTTGCTAAATTGTATCTGTCCATTCCATAACTTGGAATTTGTTGGCATAAAGTTGTTCATAATATCCTCTAATTTCTTATTAATGTCTGAAAGCTGTAATTATATCCACTTTTTCATTCCTGATATTGGTAATTTATGTGTTCTCTTTTTCTTCATCATGGTAGGAATTTAGATAGATTAATTTTTTTGAAGAACCAGCTTTCAATTTATTTTATTCTGCTTTCTCATTCTTTAGTTTCTAGTCTTATCCCCTTTTATTATATTTAGGTTTAATGTCCTCTTCTTTTTCTGGCTATTTGAGATAGACACTTGTATCAGTGCCTGTCTTCTACTATGTCCAGTCTGCTTATGAACCCATCCAATCAGAACTTTCTACTTTTTTTTTTTTTTTTTTTTTACTTTTTTTCCTTTTTCTCCCTAAAGCCCCCGATACATAGTTGTATATTTGAGTTGTGGGTCCTTCTAGTTGTGGCATGTGGGATGCCGCCTCAGCGTGGCTTGATGAGCAGTGCCATGTCTGTGCCCAGGATTCGAACCAATGAAACACTGGGCTGCCTGCAGTGGAGCATGTGAAGTTGACCACTTGGTCATGGGGCCGACCCCAGAACTTTCTACTCTTAATTATAAGTAGTAATGCATTTGAGATATGTGCAGAAAAACCCCTTTTACGTGCCTGTTATCTTCAGGTCATGTGGTTTCCTTGGTAGAATGGAAAGAAAACTGGATTGGGAATCGACACCCGATTTCTAGTCTTCACTTTTCAACTCATTACCTCTGTGATCTTAGAAAAGTCATTTAGGGGCCAGCCTGGTGGCACAGCGGTTAAGTTCGCACATTCTGCTTCAGTGGCCCGGGGTTCACCGGTTCAGATCTTGGGTGTGGACATGGCACTGCTTGGCAAGCCATGCTGTGGTAGGCATTCCACATATAAAGTAGAGGAAGATGGGCATGGATGTTAGCTCAGGGCCAGTCTTCCTCAGCAAAAGGAGGAGGATTGACAGCAGATGTTAGCTCAGGGCTAATCTTCCCCCCCCCCCCCAAAAAAAAGTCATTTAAGCTTTCTGGTCCTTCATTTTGCCGGGGGGAGGCTGTGTTTAAACTCTTTATTATGGAATAATAGATTCACTCTAGGCTGTGAAAAAATATGTACAAGAAAGTCCCATGTATCCACCCAGTTTCCCCCATTGGGAATCTACAGAGCTTATTCAGATTTCACCAATTTTAAATGTGTGTGTTTTTCTTTGCAGTTTTAGCACATGTAGATTAATGGAATCACTACCACAATCAAGATACAGAACTGTTGCATCACCAGAAGAAAACTCTCTTAGGCTGCATCTTTCTATTCACCCTCAAACCTCTCCATCATTAGCCCTGAAAACCACTATCTGTTCTCCATCTCTGTAGTTTTATTTCAAGAATGTTATATAAGTAGAATCATACAGTATGTAACCTTCTGAGAGATTTTTTTTTCACTCAGCATAATATCCTTAAGATCCATCCAAACTGTTGCATGTAGCTGTGTTCTTTTTTATTGTTAAGATGTGAGCAGTAGGTTCTTTGGAAATGCTCTTCATCAAATTAAGTTCCCCTCTTCCTAGTTTGCTGAGATTTATAAAAGTCATGACTAAGTTTGGGATTTTGTCAGATGCTTTTTCTGCATCAATTGATAGATCATAGCCTGTTCATGTGGAGGATTACATTGGTTTTCAAATAATGAACCAGCCTTGCATGTCTGGAATACATCTCCAGTTGTGTAATTCCTTTTATACATCACTGGATTCAATTTACTAATATTTTGTTGAGGATTTTTGTGTCTAAGTTCATGAGAGATACTGGTCTGTAATTTTCTTTTTTGTACTGTCTTTGGCTGGTTTTGAAATTAGGGTAATACTGCCTTTGCAAAGTGAGTTGGAAAGTGTTCCCTCCTGTTGTCTGGAGGAGATTATGTAAAACCGGTGCTAATTCTTTTTTATATATTTGGTAAAATTTTTCAGTGAAACCATCTAGGGCTGGAGATTTCCTTTGGGGAAGTTTTAAAATTACTAATTCAATGTCTTTAATGGTTACAGGACTATTCAGATTATCTGTTTCATCATTGTTGAGTTTTGGTAGTTTGTGGTTTTTGAGTAATTGGTCCATTCTTTTTTTTTTTTTTTCTGCTTTGTCTCCCCACATCCCCCCTGGTATATAGTTGTATATCTTAGCCGCAGGTCTCTCTAGTTGTGGTATATGGGACGCCACCTCAACGTGGCCTGACGAGTGGTGCCATGTCTGTGCCCAGGATCCGAACCAGGGAAACCCTGGGCCACCACAGTGGAGGGCTCGAACTTAACCACTCGGCCACGGGGCCGGCCCCAGTCCATTCTTTTTTTTAAGTAGTCAAATTTATGAGTGTAATGTTATTCCTGGTATTCTCTTATTAACCATTTAATGACTGCAAGATCTGTACTGATATCTACCACTTGTTTCATTCCTGATATTGGTATTTTGTGTCTTCTTATCTTTGTCAGTCTTGGTAGGGCTTTATTAATTGATTTATTGTTGAGTTTTTCAAAGAGCCAGATTTCTCTTCCATTGAGTTTCTCTGTTTTCCTATTTTCAATTTTATACATTTCTGCTCTTATATTTGTTATTTCCTTCTTTCTGCTAGCTTTGGGATTTTTGCTTTTCCTTTTCTAGTTTTTTTAAGACAGGAACTTGGAATATTGATTTGAGATCTCCTTTTCTAATGAGAACAATTAGTGCTAGGTTGCATCCCACATATTTTGATATGTTACAATTTTATTTTCACTTAATTCGATGTATTTTAAAAATTTCCTTTCAGACTTCCTTCTTGACTCATGAATTATTTAGAATGTTTGGACATTGTCCTGTTTTTCTGTTACTGATTTCTACTTAGATTCCATTATGGACAGGCAGCATATTTGTGATTCCAACTCATTTTAAAAACAACAAAAAAATCTAGAGGCAAGAATAGGAGGATATAAACAGAATACATTAGGAACTTTGAAAATTAAAAATGGTTATTGAAATAAAAAAATGAAAGTTTTATTTTTCTTTTTAAACTCCAGAGTTATGAGATTGAAGAGGAAATTATTAATTTGAAGACAGATATACAAAGATATAAAGCATGACAGAGCAGTTATGAGACCTGTAGGATAGAGCAAGAGGTGCAATAGAGCGTGTCTAATGGCTTCCCAGAAGAAATAAGGATGAGATGGCATAGAAACATTATTTCAAGAGTAATGTCCAAGAATTTTCTGTCATTGAAGAAAGACACCAATTCTTAGATAGAAATATGAGTGTCAAGCAGAAAGGAAAACACCAATGAAGTGCCTTCTACATCCAGGTGCTCTACTAAGTGCTGAGGATACAGGAGGGAACAAATCAAACAAAAATCACTGCCCACGTGGAATTTACATTCTAGTGAAAGCAGTAGTCAATAGGTAAAACAAAAGCTTTAAGGAAAAGTATACTAGGGAGGGGAGTAGAGAAGACTTGAGAGGCTACAATTGTAAATTGGGTGATTCAGAAATTGAGAAATGGAGATTTGAACTAAATCCTGATGGATGTGAGAAAGGGAACCAGGTAGATATTGTGGAATACAGGTACAGGTAGAGCAAGCAGCAGGGGCAAACGGCTCGAGGCAGGATGTCCCTGGTGTGCTCCAAGAGTTGTGACATTGGAATATTTTGTGGAAATTATGCATACAAAACTTTAAGAACCAAAGGCCACCTGTGACACTGCCCAAACCTTCAGATAAATTATCTGTTCCTCAAAACTTTGGATGTATTAGATTGAGTAAAACTTGATAGCAGTGGTTCTGAGTCGCTAGTACTTTGAGACTCTGATGAGGCATATGGACCAGAAGGTCCATAATGCATAACGCAGGCACACATAATTGTGACTATATTTTGTGAAGGTTCTCAAAGCTCCTGTAATTCCGTACCTGGAATCCAATTTGAGAGACTGAATGCAGAGGTGAGAGGCTTGTGAGACATGTAGGCTGCCTCTGGACAAGATAAAGGACTCTAATTTATTAGGCCAGTGTGCACAGCAGTGGTTTTCAACCAGGGGCAGTTTTACTCTCCAGGTGACATTTGGCAATGTCTGGAGACATTTTTGGATGTCACAACTGGTGGGGCTGGGGCTGCTGGCATCTAGTGGGTAGAGACTAGGAATGCTGCAATGCACAGGATAGCCCCCACAACCAAGAACTAACTGGCCCAAAATGTCGGTAGAGCTCAGGTTGAGAAAGCCTGGTGTACAGCTAATCTCTTTCCATGGCAGCTTCCATCTCTACTGAGGTTCGCTATCTGAGTGTTTCCAAGGAAATGCTGAGCCATAATTTGATGGAATGTCTTAATTTTCATCACCCAGGGGACAGCAAGAGGACTAGGTGTCCAGTGATTAAAGGATCTATATGTTAGCCTCCAATTTTTGAATGCTCAAATGTGACCCCT
This sequence comes from Equus quagga, assembly GCF_021613505.1. NCBI lineage: Eukaryota > Metazoa > Chordata > Mammalia > Perissodactyla > Equidae > Equus > Equus quagga. Next base: position 89,924,970 of record NC_060280.1, read on the forward strand.
CCGTTAATCCTTTCTCTTGCTCCTTTAGTGGTTTCCTCTCATGGTCTAAGTAACGTGGCTTTCACTACCACATTGTAGAAGATTAATGGCCCCATTTCTTCATTCTTTGTGTAGTCATGTCCTTTGTCATGTGACTTGTTTTGGCCAATGGAAAGTTAGCTAGCAAAATGTGACTAGAGGCTTAAAACACGCTGGTACAGCTGGGCTTGCTAGCTTTAGCACCTGTGGCATTACCACAGCATCTAAGAGCAGCCTAATAGCCCAGTTGAGCCCAGTGCAGATCAGCCAACCCATAGATTTGTGAGCTCAACAAAAACTTGATGTTTTGCCTCTGGGATTTTTGTAGTCATTTGTTGTGCAGCATATTGTAGTAATAGCTAATTGGTACACACATGTAGGCTATCGAGTCTCACATTTAAATCTCTGGTTCAGACCTCTCCTCTGAACTCCAAACATACATTTGGATGTCTAATAGGCATCTTAAAGATAACATGCCCTTGGGGTCAGCCCCGAGGCTGAGTGGTTAAGTTCGCACTCCACTTTGGAGGCCCAGGGTTTCTCGGGTTCGGATCCGGGTGCGGTCATGGCACCGCTCATTGAGGCAGGGTCCAACATAGCACAACCAGAGGCAAGAAGAAGAAGAAGGAGAAGGGGGGGAGGGGGAAGGGGAAGGGGGAGAGGGAGAAGATTGGTAACAGCTGTTAGCTCAGGTGTCTATCTTTAAAAAAAATAGCATAGAACTCTAATAAGATAGAACTCCTCTCTAGCAAGCTACTTTATCAAACCTCTTCCACCCTTATAAATGACACCCTGATCTTCTCAGTAACTAAAAGTCAAAGTTATGACTTGTTTTGGATTCCTTCCTTTTAAGTGACTGACACTTCATAATGAGTCAAACATTTGTTGAACGAATACATTTACCTGTACTTTCTGCTACTAGAATACATAGGGCACAATGTTGTGATCAGATCTGTTTTGCAATTCATCATATACACTAGTTAAGTCTTGTGAAATATGATAAAACTTCTAAAGTCTGCACTTCCTCTGTGAAGCCAGATTATCCAGAGAGAAGCTTCTAAATTAGTTGCTTTCCTCTTACCTTCTTCAATTATAAAATATATTTTAAGGCTAATATATAAAAAACAGGTGTTAAAAATAGACAAGGAACAAGAAAGTTTTTGTTTTTAGTCCATGGCAGATATATTATCAACATTGGCCATAAATTAAGTCGAAGCCATTCAGTACTATGAGAGATGAGTATAGGAAGTGCTACTGGTGTGGCTGGGGAGGGACCACATCCCTTCTGTGGGATCAGAAACACTTCCTTCACTGTCCCACGTTTTTGGACTGTGGAAGTGTTTAGAAGGCCTAGATTTGTTTCAGAGAGGGCTTTGAAGAGAAGGGGCTCACTTGGTTTTATGAGGGGAGAAGAGGTAAAAGAAAATAATATTTAACATTTGTGAGTTTTACTCTGTCATTTACTATCTTAAGTATTAACTTCTATATAATAACTTATCATCACAAAAACCGTATGAGGCAGATACGATGAACATAACATGCATGGTGAAATGGAAGTATAAATGAGCTCAAACTGCTCAGGGTTACATAGTTAGTATATAGTGGGACTATGCCTGAATCCAGAACCCATGCTTTCTATGACTACACTATACTGCTTCCAGAGACCAAAGAATTCTGAGGAACCAGTTAGGGCAGGCAGGCTGGGGTGCGGTTGGACAGGGAACTACTAGGGCCAGCTGGGGGTGAGAACAGCATTCTGGTGTAAGCCTCACTTGGCATCTTTTAGGCAGGGACCAGATGTCTTTTAAACCATCCACATCGTATGGACTCCCTATATTATGGAAGGAGTGTGGTTACAATGGAATGCGAGAATGCAGTCAATAAAGTATGAGAGACCAAGATTGCTGTATCTGAGTGAAAACTTATGGCACGTTGTTAGCATTGTGTAAATATTAATCGTGTGCTTCAATTGAAATAGCTAAAGTTTATTGAGCTATTAGTCTGTGTCAGGCACTATTTGAAGCACTTTATAGCTATAATGCATTTACTCTTCACAAAAAAACTTTGAGATAGATGCTGTCATGATCCACATTTTATAGATGGGGAAAACGCGGCAGAGAAACTATGGATCTTGCCCAAGGTCACACAGCTAATAAGTATCTAAATCTGCCCAGCTTCAGAATTCACACCAAAAACCACATGTAATTACGCAAAAGAGTAATTTGTGGAAATAGTATTTTATCTGTTGCACAGCAGCAAATGCTGAAATTCTTGGGCTACATTTTCTAACTCAGAGTACACTTGAATAGTAATTTGTAATAGTTAACATTTGTTAAACATTTACCATGTGCCACACACTCACAAATTACCTATTTTCTTTATACAAAATTTATGCTTTAAAAATTAATTGCAAATTTTATTTTTATGGATTGATTGCTTCCAATTTCAAGATGAATATCTTCCTGCAGTAAACCTCTCATTTTTGTTGTCTTTCTACCCTTTTTAACTTTTTTATTGTGGCAAAAAACGATTACATAACATAAAATTCACCCTCCTCGAAATTTCCAAGCATACAGGACACTAATGTCAATCATATGCACACTGTTGTGTGTGCCACAAATCCCCAGAACCCTCCCGTCCTGCATGACTGAAACTCTACACGCATGAACAACTCCCATTTCCACCTCCCCTCAGCCTCTGGCAACCATCATTCTACTTTCTGTTTCTATGAGTTTGACTGCTTTAGATGCCTCATATAAGTGGAATCATGCAGCATTTGTCTTTTTGTGACTGGCTTATTTCACTCAGCATAATATCCTCAAGGTTTATCCATGTTGGTAGCATATGACAAAATTTCCTTCTTTTTTATGGTTGAATAATACTTGATTGCGTATATACACCACATTTTCTTTATCCATTCCTCTGTTGATGGATATTTAGGTTGCTTCCATGTCTTGGCTTATGTGAAAATGCTGCAATGAACATGAGTGTGCAAATGTCTCTTCTCTTTTCTGAGCCTCAGATTCTTAACAGAAAATTGGGGCTATTTGCACTTATCTTCAAAGTAGGGCTGCCAGATTTAGCATGGGGAAAAAAAACGATGCCTAGTTAAATTGGAGTTTCGGACAAACAATGTGTATATTTGGGACACACTTATACTAAATAATTTTTCATTGTTTATCTGAAATTCAGTTTTAAATGGGCATCCTGTATTGTGTGTGTGTGTGTGTGTGTGTGTAAGGAAGATTGGCCCTGAGTTAACATCTGTTGCCACTCTTCCTCTTTTTGCTTGAGGAAGATTGTTGCTGAGCTAACATCTGTGCCAATCCCCCTCTATTTTATTTGGGATGCTGCTACACTGTGGCTTGATGAGCGGTGCTGTCTGCTTCTGGGATCCAAACCTGCATACACCAGGCTGCCTAAGCAAAGTGTGCAGACTTAACTGCTATGCCACTAGCCGTCCCTAGGCATCCTGTATTTTATCTGGCAATTCATATTTCCAAGTTCCTTATGAAGATTAGACATATGTGATAAATTCTATCAGTCGTATAAGTGCACATCAAAAGTGGTAGCCATTTTCATAACTTATATATATTTCCATTTAAAATAAGAATTCCAGGAATTCAAAACTAACTTGATATTGCTATCTTTATGACCCTGGACAAGTTCAAGCTGTGATCCTGAGCACTTCACCTAACTTCTGAGTTTATTCCAAACTATGATCTGTGGACCAAATCCAGGTGCTACCTATTTTCATAAATAAAGTTTTATTGAAACACAGCCTCACTCATTCGTGTATATGTTGTCTATGGCTACTTTTGTGCTATAATGACAGAGTTGAGTAGTTATAACAAACACCATATGGCCTACAAAGCCTAACATATTTACTGTCTGACTCTTTACAGGAAAATTTTGCTGACCCTTTCTTGATATTATTGTGATAATAATTGTATTATTTAATTGTAAATATCTAATACTGTATGGGGTTGCTGTGATGAGGAAACTAAGTAAATGTAAAGTGCTTGGGACAGTGTTCGGCACATATGAAAACATCTATAAGTGGAAGTTGTGGTTATCATCTTAATAGACCAAAGGAAAAAACATACAAATTTCTAGAGATGTTAATATGGCATTTGGGAAGTTATAACCTATTCCAGATTAGAAATCTTTAGAACAGGAATATAAAGAACACAATATGTATACTAACCAACAGCAAGTATCAGGTTTAATGGTAGAACCCTAGAATCATTTTCATCATAGTGAGCAATGACACAAGTCCATTCTATCACTATAATATTATATTTTGAGAAGAGATAGCCTGTGCATTTGGACAGAAACAAAACAAGGGAAAAAATGCAATGATGAATGATTTCAGATAATATAATTCAACTGAAGAAAAACAACTAGAAACACTCAGAGTAAAGAAGAGTGCTAGATAATGGAAATATAGAATTTAATTGTTTTCTAATATGCCAATATAAATCAGTTAGCAATAAATGAAACCAATGAAGTCATTCAAATTAGCAACAAAAAGTTACTAAAGAATAAAGACAAGGAATGAGAAAGACTTGTATTGAGAAAAGTATGAAGCTTTCCTTGCAGACATAAAAGTGTTCAAATATGGAAATATTTTCAGGTTATATCATGGGAAATGTTAAGAGTAAAAATACCAATATTTCTGATATTGTGTCATCATTAATGCCATTTCAGTAAATGAAAATTGCAATGGAATTTTTAACTGGAAATAATAAATCTAATCTTTACAGGATGGAGGAGGCCAAGTGGACTTACCCCTAGGAGTGGGTAGGGCTCAGAAGTAATTAAGATGGACCAGGGACACTGGCTTTTCTCCTCCCACTGTTCCCCCAAGATTGGGAAGTCTTCAGGGAATGGAGTTCATGGACCAATTTGGCTAATTATGAGCTCTGTGCATTAAGCTCTCAAAGCCACACAACTGTAAATAATCAGCCTGTGTCTCCAGCCCTTCAGGTTGCCAGCTCATGTGTAGTGGGCTTCACACCTGTGTCTCCTCCTCCTCGAGTAATAATCTCCAATAGGAAGCCACACCCTAAGTCTGTCTTTCTGCCGTTCCTCAGGACAGACCCTCAGCCATTATTGCTCACTAGATAGGAGAGGGGCAGCAGATTGACCCTGCTTGGTCATGTACCAGCTGAGTCGCAGCCCAGCCCAGTGAGTACCATGGGAGACAGTGGATGGAGGAGGGACTGTGGGAGCATTGTTTCCTCATTGCCAGGACAAGCAGGACAGTTGGGATAGACAGCTGGTGGGGCACGAATATGCAAAGTTTCAGCTCCGAGCTCTATGAAGTTTATGTTCTTGGTTCTGGTGGGCGTGGTCCAAGAACACTTATTCGGAATTCTGCTTTCCTCCCACACTGGTTCTAGCTGGCATAGGCATTACCCCGATGTTAGCAAGAAACAGTCCCTTAAGTACTCCAAAATCATGGAGTGAGGATGAAGACAGTAAGCATGATATCATGAACCTTCCTCGACGACTTCCTAAGTGCCAGGCTCTCAGCTAATTGTTCTAGGTAGCTTGTTTGATTTCATCTGCATAATGACTCCCCAAGAAAGAGGAATGCACATAATCATCATTTTACAGATGAATAATGGAACATAGCATTTAAATATAAGTTGCATTAGGTCATGGGGTAAAATGGAAGTGAATTCCTGTTTGAATCCAGGCATTCAGACTCCAGACACAGGACACTTAGCCAGTATTCTCTCCTGCCCACCCAACCTGTCATTTCACTTACCTGGAGGTCACTTCACCTGGAGGTAACTCTAGGCAAAGACCCCATGTTCATTGTTGTCTTCCTTTGGGGGTTCCCAGTAGACCTCAGCAGACAGTAATGGGTGACTCTTGCTGCATCGACTATAGGAAGCCATAGCTGAGATCAAGGTGGAGATCATAGAAGGATCAGCAGGTTATAATTTAGGACAGATCTCTCTCTTGCCCACGTCCACTGCCTGTTTCACTCTTGTACTTTAGCGCTTCTCAATCTCTAAAGGAAATGTAAAGTCAGGGTGTTAGTTTCCATTCTTAGTTAGGAAACTGAAATCAGTTAAAAGATGATCTTAGCTGTACTTTTGGTTAAGACCTCTGGAGTTCTGTGTGAAGCTTTCTGAAGTGTAGGGAAACAGAGTGAAGAAGTTTATTGGATGGGCATCAGAGACTGACAATTTAATTTTGTCTGCTCTATTGCACAAAATGGGGCAGGTTCTTAGTATCTCTGAACCTCAGGGCTGCCATCTGGGTTAATCTCTAGTTGATACAACTGCATTTTTGCAAGGATTAAATGATATACTTGATACAGCTGCATTGTTGCAAGGATTAAACAGTATAGAATGTGATTACATATGTAAGGAATGTATATAGAAAAGGCAAAATAAATTTCAGAGATGATTATTATTAATATTAACAGCCTACTTTCTTACTATTTGACTATACTATCCTGTGATCTGAAGGTATGGTTTCTTGAATCGCTGACAGGATATTTTACTTTGTTCTTGTGCAGCTGGATAGTGAGTGTTTGGAGAGAAACAACTGAGTCTCATTCATTTCTGATTCCTCAGAGCCTATACTGTCTTTGGTACAGAATAGGCAACAAAACAAAAAATCTCTGTCAAATATTAAATATACTCTTAGTTCACATGAACATGGAGTAGGCAATCAGGCTCCCACCCACTGGTTGCTTTCCTGCCTGTTCTTTCATCCCTTCCAGCAATAGCCCATAGTATGGAGATAAATACAAGTGGGCTGTGTATTTCTATGGCATGGACTTCCTACAACACTATGATTTTCCTTTTATAAGATATACATCATTCAGTTGTCAAAAAATTGTGGCAATCTTAATGAAAATTTTAAAGGAGGAAGAAAGAGAAGGGGAGGATAAATCTTTGTGGACTGAGACACTTTTAGAATTTTGCATTTAGGATGTTGAGTCATTCCATGCTCCAATTCCTTGGGACAAGAAAGTCTTTGACCTCTCTGCCATGGAATTAAATAGAAGTCATTAAATGTTTCTTGAGATTAAATTTATCCATTACCTGCTACTGCAATAGTAATTTAATTCTGATTAAAATACCCTAACTGAATATTAAATTTCTGAGGATATATTATTCTCACCATTTGTAGGGAAGAATTGCCATCACAAAGAGATTGAGATATTGATACACATTTCAAATTTAGTGTGTGAAAGATGTGGGATTTAGACTTTCATCTTCTGACTCCTGCCCTAGGACTCTGCTACTTCCGCTGGAGTGGAATGAACTTTTTTTTTTCTAGCCTGCTTTGTCCCAGGTGAGCAAACAGAGGCAGAAGCTTTCATTTCACCCCTTGGGAATCAGTGAGGACATCTGTGAAATGGGAATGGGCCAAGTGGTTCGTAGGAGTCTTTCTGGCATGAATATTGTGGTTCATAGTGTTTTCTGTGAATAGTAATGGTTTTTCCATCCCACTTCAGAAACCTGAAATATGCAAATATTATTTCCTCTACAAGTTGAGAATTTCGTGTGTGTTATCACGGAATGACTATTACTAGACAGACTTGAGGGATATTCCTAATTCTGTATCTCAGAAGTAAGAGCAGATACTTGATTGTATCTGATTTTTTTTATCAGGAAGAAACATGGGCGACTAGTAGTAAAATTCAATGTGTACTGATTTTTGCCATGAAAACATCTATGCTTCATATACATATATATATATATATGTATCTTTTAAATATTCTCACTTGTGTGATATGGATATGTAAAGGAATTTGCATAGGATTGTCGTAATAAGGAACTGAAGAATAAAATGAAGTCTCTCCCTCTAGCAATACTATGCTTCAGGTAAAATGTTTGAATTAGATGTATGTCCTTCACAGAAAGACTTAAAACATAAAGTTTTAATGAGAATATTTCAGGGATAATGTGTATAGTATGATACTTTTCACCTAAGTTTTCAGGAAGACTATTTATGGATACAAAACCAAGGCTAACATCCTGGAAACACTGGCAGGAAAGTATACCAGCTAAATCATGACAGTGGTCGACTTTGTGGGACAGGTATGCAAGAGAACATGAGAGGATAGCAAGAAAACAAAGTTTATTGGTAATATTTCAAATCTCTGTAAAATATAAGTTCTGAAGCAAATACTATTGAATGTTCACATTTTTAATATGGTGAATGGGTAATAATGATAGTAATAACACATAACAATGGAGCATTTACTGAGTGGGAATATTCTCAGGCAATTGTTCCCAACTCTGGCTGTGCATTAGAATCGTCAACGGACTCACGTGTAGAGATTCTGACTTAAGTGGTTTTAGGATGGAGCCAGGCCATCAGTATGTTTTAAAAGATCCACAGGTAATTATAATGGTTAATCAGAAGTGGGAACCACTGGTCTAAGCACTTTATATTTAATTTCTTACAACAATCCTATAATATAGGTTCTATTTTTATCTCCATTTTATAGATGAAAAAACAATTCAGGCTTTTGTTACATTCTTTTCTGTAGTTTCTTCTTTTGCATTTTTCTCAAATTAAATCAATTACCTACCAGGAGAAAGGAAGACCTGAGTTGCTGATGTAAGGAGAATTGGAATCCCTATTATCCAGAAGGACTGACGTGAAAAGTTCTTAACAAGGCTTAAGAAGACTGGGTTTCAGACGTAGCTTTGGGACTTCCCCTGGTTCTAAAACCTCAACTGTAAATAAGAGGATTGATTTGACAAGGAAACGATGCTTCACAGGTTTTGGAATTAGAAACGTGTTTGAACACTTTTATCAAGCTACTACAAGATGGAGAGAAGAAAAGCAAACAGCAGTCTCAAACACTAAGCCTGTCCCTGAGGTTGTGTAGCATTGATACAAATAACTTTGCATAAAAAGCCTGGTGTTAATATTTGAAGACTTTTAAAAGACAACCCACATATTTGAGGGAACTCTTATTTCCATTGAGGATGGATATAAGAAAACCAAATAATTATGAAAATCTGGGAAGATAATTACATCAAAATTCTAACTGATTAAATACATTTGACTTTAATTTAGAATATAAATGTTATTGAGTGTTTATAAATATCCCAAGTTAAGGGAATTTCTTGCTCTGAATTTGGATAAATTAAACTATATTTGACTGCTTCCTAGTGTCTTTTATTTGGAGTGGTTTTTTTTTTTTTTGAGGGAGAAAGATATTTTGTATTCCATATGTTTCCTTCAATGGAGGGGACTGATATTTTACTGTGTTCATCAATTTATTAACTATAAATTGGCTTGATCCTTGATCACACTTTGGCAGAGTGTTTCTAAAGTGGGTATATATAGAAAAAGGTAAATAACTGAGAAATCAATGAGGAAAGTGTTCTGAGAGGAAATGAGAAATATTGCTGAAGGTACTGGAGTATATGGCTCTCAAGTGTGACTGCTTTACTTTGATTTGCTTGATTCCAAAATAAGGATACAGCACTGGCTGTCTGTTTGCTTGTTTCATTTATCCTGAGCCTCTTTTCATTTCTAGGAGGTGTCTCAGTCACATGGGACCAAAGAATCTAACACGTGTCTCAGAATTCCTCCTCATGGGCCTCTCAGATGACCTGGAACTCCAGCCTCTCCTCTTCGGCCTGTTCCTGTCCATGTATCTGGTCACTGTGCTTGGGAACCTACTCATCATCCTGACCATCAGCTCTGACTCCCACCTCCACACCCCCATGTACTTCTTCCTCTCCAACCTGTCCTTGGCTGACATTGGTTTCACCTCCACCACAATCCCCAAGATGATGGTGGACATCCACACTCACAGCAGAGTCATCTCCTATGTGGGCTGCCTGACTCAGATGTCTTTTTTTACTCTTTTTGGATGTTTGGACAGTCTCCTCCTGAATGTGATGGCCTATGACCGATTTGTGGCCATCTGCCGCCCCTTGCACTACCTGGTCATCATGAAGCCCCGCCTCTGTGGTCTGCTGGTTTTGGTATCTTTTTTCATCAGTCTTTTGTACTCTCATCTGCACAGTTTGATTGTGTCACAACTTACCTTCTTCATGGATGTGGAAATCCCACATTTCTTTTGTGACCCTTCTCAGCTATTCAACCTTGCCTGTTTTGAAATCCCCATCAGTAACATATTAATGTATTTTATTGCTGCTATTTTTGGTGGTGTTCCACTCACAGGGATCCTTTTCTCTTACTATAAAATTGTTTCCTCCATTCTGAGAGTCCCCTCAGCAGGTGGGAAGTACAAGGCCTTCTCCACCTGTGGCTCTCATCTGTCTGTTGTTTGCTTATTTTATGGAACAGGACTTGGTGTATACCTCAGTTCTGTTGCTTCACATTCCCCCAAGAAGAGTGCTGTGGCCTCAGTGATGTACACTGTGGTCACCCCCATGCTGAACCCCTTCATCTACAGCCTGAGGAACAGGGACATCAAGACAGCCATGCAGAGGCTCCTCAGAAGAACAGTGTAATCTCAGTACGTGCACCATCTTTTTCAGTGTGTGGGTTGGAAGAGCCAGTAAATCCAAACAGCTGGAATTCGAAATTATGCACATTTGGTTTCATGATTTTTGCAGCTTTTGTGCCTTTCACTCTTCTCAGTGTTTCATATCGTCATTTGGTACATCTTTAATGGCCTTAAGGGAGTATTGTTGGATACTGTCCTCATTATAACAACTGCCATGGAATTAAATTATCATATTACAGCTATACAGTCTTCATTATTTCTCATCTATAAACCAGGCATCCTGGAGAAATGCACAGTACTTTTTAAAATATTTAATAATCCTTGACACTTTCCAAAATTCATGTCTGTTTCCCACAGAACTTTTGTATCTTTCAGACCTGTCTATGTGTGTTATGTGTAAGGATGCATGCAACTGGTCTTCAAATTTGGCTTCATATTGGAGTCATCTGGAGATCTTTAAAATAATGATAATTGCCTCTCACCACAGATTATAATTGAATTGGACTGAGGTGTAGCCTTAGTATGAGGATTTAAAAATCATCCAGTTGATTCTCACGTATAACCAAGGTTGGCAATGACTGATTGAATCACATGTTTCATTCAAAAATGACTAGTATGTTTGGATCTTTCACTGCTCCTGAGCGGACGCTGAAGTTGTTAAGGTCATCCTAGCTCACAAGAGGAGTGGTATGAAAAAGTTTGCCTTTGCAACAGGCACTGTGATTTTTTCCAACATTCTTGATATTTCTTTACATACATTCAGCTTCCATACCATACAACTAGTCATCTGTGCTGGTTAATAAGATATTGTCACCTTGCTCCAAACCCACCCTTCTATACTTTACTTCAGCAAAGGGTGGCTCTTTCCTTTCACTAGTAACAGTATCTTTAGGACTTCGCTTTGAAACTATTCTTCCCTGTCTTTTGTTCTGATGAATCTTTCAGCTCTCATCTGTGTCTATGATATGGGTATCCATCTTTCTTTTAGAGATGTTGCAGAGTTTCTGAGGCAGTGACCTGGTGCTCTCTGAAAACCAGCCTTCTAACTAGTTTAATTTACTTGGCCTTTTGCCTTAAGCTCAATCATCTACCAACTTCACTGATCAGAAACTTTGATACTGGAGAAGGAAGTGCTCTTTACAGAGGATGAAGCCATACCAGCCAGTGAGAAGAGATACTTCCCATTAAAAAAATGACTAAATTAGGGTTTTGATTCCCTGGTTTTCATGAGACAGTTTGGATCTGATCTACTCTGGAACAATGAATAAGCTTTGTCTCTATTTTTGAAAACCTAAGTAATGGGCAAAAGCCTATGGAATTTGCCAAGGTGATTGTGTTGGTTAATTTTATAGGTCAATGTGGCTGTGCCATGGTGCCCAGACATTTGGTCAAACATTATTCTGGATGTTTCTGTGAAAGTGTTTTCTGGCGGAGATTAATGTTTAGATGGGTGAACTTTGAATAAAGCAGATGACTCTTTCTAATATGGGTGGGCCTTGTCTAATCAGATGAAGGCCTTAATAGAACAAAGACTGACCTCCTGGAAGAAGAAGAAATCCTGCCAGCAGACTGCATTTGGACTTGAACTGCAACTCTTCCCTGAATCTGGCCTACCCTGCAAAATTGTGTTTACCAAGCCTCCACAAACACCTGAGCCAATTTCTTAGAATAAATCTCTCTGTATTTATATGTTTATTCATATCCAGTTGGTTCAGTTTCTCTGGAAATCCCTGACTAATACAGTAATGTTGCCTTTTGATATCTCATTTTATATTCTCCCCAGTGGTAATACTTTCTTTTTCCTCTTTAAACTTCAACATTTAGAATGAGTGCTGCTAATCGATTAGCACTGTGCATGAGGGGAAAGCCTGGTTGGAAATAAGGCCCACAGTAACTATATAGGAGTGAGGCTACTATCCTTGATATGAGAGAGGTATCACAGATAATAGAAAGGGTGTGGAATTTGAAAACACAGCTTCACATAGATCTTGGTGAAAATTTGAGACCTGTGTCAACTCAGTGCCCTTCAGATTCATGATCAGTAAAAAGGAAACCTACGAAATGGGAGAAAACATTTGCAAACCATATGTTTGATAATTTGATAAACTCCAAAATATATAAGGAGCTCCTACAACTCAATAGTAAAAAAACTAATAACCTAGATTATTAAAAAATGGGGAAGACTCAAATAAACATTTTTCCGAAGAAGACATACAGATGCCTAACAGGTATATGAAAAGGTTCTCAACATCATTATTCATTGGGGAAATGCAAATCAGAACCACCTTGAGATCACATCACACTTGTCAGAGTCGCTATTATAAAAAAGAAAAAAAGTGTTGGCAAGGATGTGGAGAAACTAGAATGCTTGAACACTGTTGGTGTAAATAGAAAAAATCTTATCCACTATGGAAAACAGTATGGAGTTTCCTCAGGAAATTAAAAATAGAACTGATTTATCATCCAGCAATCCCATTTCTTGGTATTTGCCCAAAAGAATTGAAATCAAGACCTTAAAGTGATAGTAGCACTTCTACATACATTGCAGCACTATTCACAATGGCCAAGACCTGGGACGAACCTAAATGTCCATTGATAGATGAAGGAATAAAGGAAATATGATCGTATATATATGTATGAAAAGATTATATATATAAGAGAATACTCTTGCTCTGAAAAGCAGAAAAAATCTTGCCATTTGCAACAACATGGATGAACCTTAATGGTATTATGCTAAGTGAAATAAGCAATCACGGAAAGACAAATATTACATGCTTCCACTTACAAGATGTGTGTGCCAGGGACTGACAGGAGGGAGAAGTGGAGAATTACTAATCAAAGGGCATAAAATTTCAGTCAAGCAAGTTGAGTAAGCTCTAGAGATCTGCTGTAGAACATTGTACCTATAGTCAACAATAATATATGAACGCTTCAAAATTTGTTGATAGGGTAGATCTCATGTTAAATGATCTTTCCACTATATATATAATATTATTATATTATTAGTTATGTATATAGTAGTTGTCCTTAGAGACACAAATATTAACTGAGAAAATGGAAATATTGTCATATTCTTGATATGGAAGACCTAATTCTCCATCAATTTCTTGGTCATTTGAGTACATTTGATGATAACAAACTCACATGTTGATGTATGTTAATTTAAAACACGCGTCTGAATTTTTTATTAAGATGCATGAAACTTGAAAGTCAGAAGGAAGAGTACAGGCGAGATTCCTCCTGAGACATAGAAGGTTCAGATCCTATAAGGGACCTTTACGTTTCCTATGATCCTGTTCTATTAATCTTAACAAGTCCTCAGAGATTGTGATGATGTGGACCAATTCGGCTAATTGCAAGCTCTGTGCGTCGGTCTCTCGAGCCCACACAACTGTAAATAATCCCCTGTGCCTGGAACCTTTCACTGTACTGCTGGTCCCAGTACAGTTCGATCTGTATGTGTGTCTTCTCTTCCCAGAGTTATTGTGTGCATCCAGGAGTCCATCCCTGACTCTGTCGTCCTACCCTTGCTGAGAATGGAGCCTGAGCCTTCATCACTCAACAGGCATGGGAAGAGCGATGGATCATCAATCCTTTGCCACGCCGCAGCATAGAGGCAGTGCAGTCCAGTGAGTGCCCTTGGAGATACTGCGTACAGCAGGGACTCGGGGAGCATTGTTTCTTTATCATCAGGATGGGTAGGACAGTTGTTGTAGCTAGATGGGAGGGCAGCAATATGCAGTTTCACCTCAGAGGCCCATGAAGTTTCTGTTCTTGGTTCTGGTGGGGATCTGGGGACTCTCATTCAGAGTTCTGCTTTCCTCCCACTCTGGTTCCAGATCCGATAGGCATGTCTCTCACTGGAGCAGGAAATGAGTCCCTATAAACTATCCCCTAAGCACCCCAAAATGATCATGAAGGTGATGTTGAAGAAGAGTGGGAGATGATGCCCCTGTACATGATATTGTGAACATTTATCAAAGATTCTCAAGTGCTAGGCTCTGAACTAAGTGCTCCACATGGCTTGTTTCATTTCATCTGCATAGTCACAACTAAGATATATGTACACGTTATTGTTCTTTTACAGATGAGGACAAGATTCTAGACTTTTAATGTAACTCGATCTGAGATAGAATGGGATGAAGCCAGGTTTCAGTCAAACAGTCTGACTCCAGACAGAGGTTTCCTGGCCAGAATTCTCCCCCTGCCAACCCAAAAGCCGTGTCCCTTCTATGTTCATTTCACACAGACACCCTCTGTTCCTTGTGCTCTTCTCCTTGGAGGTGGCACGTGCTGCCTGAACTATAGGAAGGATGGCTGAGATCACAGGCAGGCATCACAGAAAGAACTGGCTCATGACAATTTAGAGTAGGTCTTTCTCTTGTCTCTACTCCTGGATTTTGCCTTAGCTGTCCACTTCATTTTCCATTCTTGTGATTTTACACTTATCCATTTCAAAGGGAGATATAACATCAAGCATTTCAGATCTATCCATACTCAGGAAACAAGAAACTATTAAAAGATGTACAATATATGTGTCATTGGTTAAGTCCTGTGAATCGCTGCTTTAAACGTTCTGAATTTTAAAAGATGAGGACATTAACTTCATGTGCCTCAGAGATCCATAATGTAATTTTGCTCTACTTTTTATCTAGTGACATGGAGAAAGTCTTTAGTATCACTGAGCCTCAACATTATCATCTGAGTTGATTCCTGGTTGATAGCACTCCATTGAGTAAGGACTAAATAGATAATGTACTATCTATGTGATTAAATATGTAATGGATACATATAAGGGCAAAAAATTTAGATATTATTATTATTAATATTGATAACACTAAACTTCATTCATACCATTCAACCAAAATATTAGGTGATCAGATGGTTTTGTTTTTAAAGGATAGCTGACAGAACATTTTATTTTTGTCCCTATACAAATAGATATTGAGTACTTGGAAGGAAACAACTGAGTCACATTCACCTCTGATTCCCCAGATCTTACATCATCTTTGGCCCAGAGTAGGCAACAACAACAAAAAACCCTAAAATATGTTAGATATTGAGTAGACTCTTTTTTGGTTCAAGAAACAGAGCGTACACATTATAGCTCGTACAACTGAAGCATTCTTGCCTGTGCCTTCATCCATTTCAGAGATGTCCCAGAGGACAAGAGACAAGATAAAATAGCACTTGTTTGTGTGTATGTCATAGACATTCAATAAGATATATTACTTTCCATAGCATCTACAACATTCACTTATTCAAAAACCATCACAGTGATTTTCATAAATATGAAAAAGAAGTGGCAGAATGAGAACAGGAAGCTACATTTTGTTGTGTGAACTGAGACACATTTTAGGATTTCTAGCGTCCTGAGACAAGAGAGCCTTCAGATTCTCTGCTGTATAATCAAATAAAAGGTTATTAAAACTTTCTTGGGAGCCAGCCCTGATGGCCTAGTGGTCAAAGTCCGGTGCTCACTGCTTCAGCGGCCTGGGTTTGCTTCCCATCATGAAACCACACCACCCACCTGTCAGTTGCTATGCTGTGGTGGTGGCTCACATAGAAGAACCAGAACGACTTATCACTAGGATATACAACTATGTACTGGGGCTTTGGGGAGGAAAAAAATAAGGAGGAAGATTGGCAACAGATATTAGCTCAGGGCGAATCTTTCCCCACAAAAACTCCCCGACTTTCTTAGGGTTGCATTTCATCAATAACCCCACTGTTCCAGTAATGATTCAAATTCCTGTTACAAAAAAATAACCAAATGTTTATTAACTTTCCCCTTCCTTGGATGCCACATCTCTGGAGATGGCTGTTATTCTCTTCATTTTCAGATCAGGAACATGAGCACAGAGAGGTTGAAGGATTTACCCACACTTCTGTGAATTAGTTTAATGAAACAGTGGTTGTATTTAACAGCCTAGTTTGAAAGTCTGAAATATGGAAATATTATTCTCCATATAAGATGTAAATTTTCATGTGGAACTATCATGGAATGACTATTATTAGATGCTTGAGAATATATCAGATGCTATACCTTAATAATAGCATGTAGTTAATAGAAATTGATTTTTCTACTGCAAAAACAAATGTAGGCAATAAATAGTAAAATTCAACTGGCATTGAAATTTTCTTTTTCCCCTGAGGAAGGTTTGCCCTGAGCTAGCATCTATTGCCAATCCTCCTCTTCTTTGCTTGAGGAAGATTAGCCCTGAGATAACAGCTGTGCCAATCTTTCTCTCTCTTGTTTTTTGAATGTGGGACACCTCCACAGTGTGGCTGGTGAGTGGAGCAGGTCCGTGCCCAGAATCTGAACCCGCAAACCTGGGTCACTGAAGCAGAATGCATGAAACTTTAACCACTTGGCCTTGGGGCTGGGCCCCAACTGGCATTGATTTTTACAACATGAACAACTGTCTTCCATGCACATATTATGTAGAAATTCTCACCTGTATGACATGGAGGGGGCAAGAGAATTTTTATAGGATTGTTGAATAAGGAATTGATAAATGAAATGATGTTCATTCCTCAGTACTACTATGTATCAGTTAAAGTGTTACGTCTAGTATTAAACACAGTGTTGTAGTAAATAAGAACATCTAGATGCAATATGTATAGTAATATACTCTATAGATAAATTTTCAATAAAACCTCTTACAAATACATAAATAAGTACTAACATGGAAACAATGACAGAAAATATACCCACATAATTAACGACAGCTGTTGTTTTGAGGGACAGGTGTTCAGGGCAATGGAATCCTGCAGGAATTTAAAGAAAACTCAAATTTTATCTGTAATATTTTAAATCTCTATAAAATACGAGTTTTGAAGAAGGTATTGTTAATAGGTAATAATAGGTAATATTAACTGAACATTTTCTGAGTGCCTAGCAATATTCTAAGGCATTGTTCTTGACCCTGGCTGTAGGTTAGGATCATTAAGAACTGTGTGTATAGAGATTATTAGTTAGTTGGTTCTAGGCTGTGGCCAGCGTATCAGGACATATTACAATGTTCACAGGTAAGTACAATAGTAAACTAGGATTGAGAACCATGGGCAGAGCACTTTATGTTTAATTTAACTTAATTTCTTAAAACAACCCTATAAGGTAAGTTCAATTATTGTCTCTATTTTACCGAAGTGAAAACTTTCTAGGTATTTGATATATCCATCTCTGTCATTTTCACTTTTGCATTTTCCCCAAATTAACTCATAATGTGACCTGTTAAGGAAAATGAAGATCAGAGTTGCCTTTGGGGAGTTGATTTAAGGAGAATTGTATTTGAGGAGGATTGAATGAAAGGAAAATTGATTTAAGAAGAATTCTCCCTGTTTCAGTAAGGGTTGAAATGAAGTAGGCATAAGAAGGCTGGATTTCAGACCTGGTTTGGAGGTCTTCCATGTTCCTAAATTCGATTGTAAATAAGAAAGCTGGATTTGAGGAGGACACTATACTTTCAAATGTTTAGGGTAAAAAATAAATATAAGCACTTTTACCAAGCCACTACAAAATGGAGACAAAAAAAAAAAAAAAAGAGCAGTGTCAAACATCAGGCGTTTCCCTAGGTTACATAGAGTTGATATATAATCCTGCATAAGATGAGAAATTGGAAGAAACTATTTTTTTTAAAAGTTAATTATTGTTGAATGATTGAGATCTGTACTGTACACTAATACTATCAATGGGGGGTCAATGCTGCTCTATGATTTTGTGCATTTACCAAAATATTATTTATCAAAATTTGAAGTCTATCAGCCAAGGATAGAAGTTATATTTGAAAAGATTTTCCCCCAGTTTTATTGAGATATAATTGACATACAGTACTGTATAAGTAAGATGTGCGTCATAATAATTTGACCTACATATATTGTGAAATGACTATCACAATAGGTTTAGTTAGCACCATCATCTCACATAGAGACAAAAAAAAGAAGAAAAATGATTTTTTTCCTTATGATGAGAACTTTTAGGATTTACGCCCCTAACAACTTTCAAATATACCATAAGGCAGTGTTGACTATAGTCATCATGTTGTACAGTCCGTCCTCAACACTTATTTATCTTGTAACTGGAGGTTTGTATCTTTTGATCACTTTCATCCAATCCCCCCACCACCTAACCCCTACCTCTGGTAACCACAAATCTGATATCTTTTTCTATAAGTTTGTTTTTTTTAGATTCCACATATAAGTGAGATCATACAATATTTGTCATTCTGTCTGACTTATTTCACTTAGCCTAATGCTGTTAAGGTCCGTCCATGTTGTTGCAAATGACAGGATTTCATCCTTCTTTATGGCTGAATAATATTCTGTTATATATGTCACATGTATATCACATTTTCTTCACCCACACATCTATCAATGGACACTTAGTTTGTTTCCATGTCTTGGATATCATAAATAATGCTTCTATGACCATGAGGGTGCAATATCTCTTCAACAAAGGGATTTTGCTTCCTTCGGATGTACTCCCAGAAGTGGAATTCCTGGATCATATGGTGGTGTTGACTTTTTTGTGTAACCTCCATACTGCTTTCCATAGCAGATGTACCAATTTGCAATCCCACAAACAGTGCACCAGTGTTCCCTTGAAAAGCCTTTTAAAGACAACTGACATATTTGAGTGAGCACATATTTCCATCGAGGAGAGCAATCAGAAAACCAAAGAATGATGAAAAACCAGGACGATAACTGGGACATAAAAAAGTCTTCCTGATTATGAATATTTGACTTTAATTTAGAATCCAGATAATGTAGTTCTGGCAGTTATAGAGTTTACCAATATTCCAAATAAAGGGAATTTCTTGCACTCTATCCGAATAAAATAAGACTGCTTGTAGACATCCTTTAATTAGCATGATTTTTTTTTCCTTAAAGGGAGAAGGATATTTCTTATTCAACATGTTTCTTTAAAAGTGTAGGCTGTGTTTTATGGTGTTCTGGATTTATCTCTAAATGTCCTTGATCTTATTACATTCCTAATGTGAGTTTCTCTGAAGTAAGTTTGTATAGAAAGAGATGAATAACACAGAAACCAATGAGGAAGCAGTTCTATGAAACTTGGATTCGAGACACTTAGACATGTTGCTGAAGGTACTGGGGAGTATGACCTCACAAGTGAATTGCCTGAATCCAAAATATGGACACAGTGCTGGGTGCCCATTTACTGTTTCCTTTTTTCTGACTTTCTTCTCTTTTTCAAAAGGTGTCCAAGCCACACAGAACCAAAAAATCTAACACGTGTCTTAGAATTCTTCCTCATGGGACTCTCAGATGATCCAGAACTTCAGTCTGTGCTCTTTGGGTTGTTCCTGTCCATGTACTTGGTCACTGTGCTTGGGAATCTCCTCATCATCCTGACCATCAGCTCTGACTCCCACCTACACACCCCCATGTACTTCTTCCTCTCCAACCTGTCCTTGGCTGACGTTGGTTTCACCTCCACCACAATCCCCAAGATGATGGTGGGCATCCAAACTCACAGCAGAGTCATCTCCTATGTGGGCTGCCTGACTCAGATGTCTTTTTTTATGCTTTTTGGATGTTTGGATAGTTTCCTCCTGACTGTGATGGCCTATGACCGGTTTGTGGCCATCTGCCACCCCCTGCACTACTCAGTCATCATGAACCCACACCTCTGCAGCTTCTTGGTTTTGATGTCACTTTTCATCAGCCTTTTGGTCTCCCAGATGCACAATTCGATTGTGTTACAACTTACCTACTTCAAAGATGTGGAAATTTCTCACTTCTTCTGTGACCCTTCTCAACTCCTCAACCTTGCCTGTTCTGACACCTCCACTAATAACGTAGTCATGTATTTGGTTGGTGCCATCTCTGGTTTTCTTCCTATCTCAGGGATCCTTTTCTCTTACTATAAAATTGTTTCCTCTGTTCTGAGAGTCCCCTCATCAGGTGGGAAGTACAAAGCCTTCTCCACCTGTGGCTCTCACCTGTCCGTTGTTTGCTTATTTTATGGAACAGGCCTTGGGGTTTACCTCAGTTCTGCTGTCTCACTTACTCCCAGGAAGGATGCGGTGGCCTCGGTGGTGTACACTGTGGTCACCCCCATGCTGAATCCCTTCATCTACAGTCTGAGGAACAGAGACATCAAAAGAGCCATGCGGAGGCTCCTCAGCAAAACAATCTAATATCAGCACCTGTGCCACCCATTTGGAGTGTAGGTTGGAAAATCCAGCAAAACTAAACATCTAGACCTGTAAATCCTACCTCTCTCATAACATCGTTTTGTAGCTCTCATGGTTTTCACTTCTTCCCATTTGTAATATCCGAATATTGCTTCTTTTGGTATGTCTTTAGTGGGACTGGGGGAGTATTATGTGATCCTTTGTATGTCATAATCACTGCATGATTAAGTCCTGTTAGATCTATGGAGCCTTCTATAGTTTATCATTGATGACCCAGGCATCCCAGAAAGATGAAAACTCTCTTTTTGTATATTTAAAAGTTACATATTTCCCGCAGTTTTTGTGTACTTTCCGTACAAATTTCTCATTTATCAAATCTGTTTAAGCTGGTTATACGTGAGGACGCATGTCACTGGTTCTCAACCTTGGCTTTTATTGAAATCATCTAGGAGGCTAAAAAATACTGATAACAGTCTCACCACCAGAGATTCTGATTTAATTAGACTGCAGTGTGGCCTGAGCATGAGGATTTTTAAGAGCCCCCAGGTGGTTCTCGTTCGCAGCCAACACTGAGAACTACTGATCTAATTCAGATCTTTCATACAAAGATCACCTGTATGTCTTGGGTCCTAACTGCTCATGGACAAATGCTAAAGATCCTAAAGAGATCACAGCTCCAAAAGAGAAGATACGAAAAGTCTACTGTTGCACTAGGTGATGTATTTTCCCATTATCCCTCATAATGTTTCTTCAGCTTTTTTCTCTCTGTACATCATACAGCTTGGTTATTGTATCTGCTCCAAGATTACACTTCTATACTTTGCTTTGTGGTGCTGGGGTGGGGCTCTTGAAATCACTGCTCTACTTTCCATCTTGTGCTCACTTACACACTTTCAATAGTGATCAGTAAAAGTCGCTCTGCCCTAAAAGCTCAAATTTCCCCTTTACACCCCTCAAACCCCTGGTGTGGTAGCTTCTTCCTTCACTTATGATTGTTATATTACCGCTCTTTTATGCCTTTCAGTCCTTCAATAACTGTTTAAGCCATTCCCTAATTAAATTCTCTTCATTAAAATGACTAAATGGTTTCTCTTTTCTTGACTGAACCATTAGTGGTATTGTCACATGGGGTCTAAAAGTATGTTGTGAGGTGTCTGCAGTTGGAAGGTTGAGAAATGTGCTTAGGTAAGAAAGGTGGCTGTAAATGAACTGGAAATAGGTGGTGATATCATATTCCAAGTTGTTTGAATTTATCTTCTTTTATGTTACTCTAGGATTGAAAAGGACCGTGTTGTCAGCAAAGTGGAGTTCTTTCCAGTAACAGCCTGGTTAGGACTTCACTTTGTTACCATCCTTTCTGTAATGATAACTCAGTTTTTGGGCTCCTTTTGAATTCAACAAGATTGGTGTCCATCTCTCCTTAGAGATGTCACACATAATTTTTATGGTAATAATCTTGGCCCGAGGAAAAGCTGTCCATAACTAGCTTAACTTACTTTGCCTTTAAGGGAATCGCCTACCAATATACTGACGAGAAAATTTAATTTTAGAGAAGGGAATGCACTTTGTAGAGGATAAATTCAATTCATACCAGTTAGTGGAAAGAGATTTCATCCAATAAAAATTACTAAAATATTAAATGTACATATCCATGTATGCAAACCTAAATGATTGCCAGAGAACCTTGGAATGTGCCAAAGTAGTGTTGCTTTTTTTTGTATGTGTGGTTTAATTTCCAGTTTATGTTCTGTTAACTTTACTACCTCCTATTTTCATATTACATCATCTTAAAATTCACAAAGACAAATGCATATAAGAAATTCTAAATCTGAAAATTTTCAAATAGAAAGTACACATGTGAGTACTAATCCTAGATCTTTTACAACATGAAAGCAATGCCTTTCCATAACGTTCACAATAGGTAAAATGGGATTAAACACACTTGCATCACAAGATTGGGTTGAATTTATATGATAAAAACAATGCAAAAATTATTTAATTTTGAATGTTTCCAGATGATGAGAAAATGAGATGTTAGACTTAGATTTCAACTTGTCATACAGGACAGCCTTTTCTGACCAAACCTTTTATGTCCTCTTTTCTGGCTACTATATCATTCCATTAGCACTTCTGAAACAGTGGTGAACAGGACAACAGACATTATTCTGGAGGTAGATGTACCTTGTTTGCAAACAAAACTAGGGCTTTGTATTTTCTTGGGCTTTCAGTTTTTTTTCTGGCATTATTGAAACAATTGACATATAACATTATGTAATTTTAAGGTGTACATTATGATGTTTTGATACACATGTATATTGCAAAATGTTCACCCAAAATAAGTTTAGTTAACACACGCTTTACCTCACATGGTTACCATTTTGTTATTTTTGTTGTTATGGTAAGAACATTAACTTTGCTCTCATAGCAACTTTAAAGTACACAACACAGTTTTGTTAACTATAGTAGTTAACTATACATTATATATTAACTATACATGATGTACATCAGATCCCTGGACTTTATAACAGAAAGTTTTTACCCTTTGACCAATATCTCCCCATTTCTACCCCTCAACCCCTGGAAACTGCCAGTCTACTATGTTTCTATGAGTTCAATGTTTTTAGATTTCACATATGAGAAAGATCATACAGTATTTGTTTTTCTCTGTCTGACTTATTTTACTTAGCATAATGCTTTCAATGTCCATCCATGTTGTAGCAAATGGCAGAATTTCTCCCCTTTTCATGGCTTAATAATATTCCACCGTGTGTGTGTGTGTGTGTGTACATGACCAGAAGCTTGGAGCACAAAGTCCCTATAGAGTATGAAGGCTGTGTGGTGGCCAGTATCTGAGATGCTTCCAATGATCCCCAGCTCCTGGTTTTCATAAGGGGAACTCCTGCCTGTATGTATATCCCTCCCATTGAGTGTGAGATGGATATAGAGACTCACTTCCAACAAAGAGAATGTAGAAAAAATGTTGAGAAGTCACCTCTGGAAATAGAGTGAAAAAGAACTGGCTTTCTTCTTGCTGCTTCTCTTTTGCTCTTTCAGTTGCTCATGTTGGTGGAACCCAACTGCCATGTTCTGAGTTGTCCCATCAAGAGGCTCTTGTGTCAAGGAACTGAGGGAGTTCTCTGGCCAACAGCCTGCAAACATGTGAATCCTACCATGAGTCCTATGAGTGAGTTTGAAAGTGGGCCTCTGCCAGTCAAACCTTGAGATGACTGCAACCCTGGCTGACACCATAACTGCAACTTTCTGTGAGGCCCTCTGAAGTATTTAAGTAAAGTATCAGTTACCGAATAAATATATAAAAATCAATAGTTTTGCAATATGCCAATGTAGTTCAATTAGATAAAAAATTTAGAACTGAAGACTCATTCACTCATTCAAATTAGGCAAAAAAAAAAAAAAATCCTTTAAATCTCCAACATATAAAATGCTAACCCAAGCAAGGTCTAAGGAAATGAAAATTACAATTTATCTTTAGATAAAAAAATTAACTGAGAAAATGGAAATACTATCACATACTTGGTATAGAAGACAATTCTGCATAGACTTCATGATCAATACAGTGGATTTACAGACACGGAAATCACACACTGAGTTGTTAAATTGAAAAGAAGTCTGAATTTTATGTTAAGGTCCTGCAACTTGGAAGTAAGAAGAAAGGAGTACGGGTGAACTTGCTCCTGAGGCGAGGAAGGACCCAGACCCTTCTAAGGACATTCACTTGTCTCCTTTTCCTCTTCCATTAATATTAGCAAGTCCTCAGAGATTGGGATGACGTGGGCCAATTGGCTAATTATGAGCTTTGTGCATTGAGTTCCCAAGGTCATACAACTATAAATCATTGGCCAGTGCCTTCTGCCCTTTACTTTGTCAATTCTAGTATCGTGCATCTGTGTCTACATCTCCTCCCTTCGTGGGCATCTGCATCAGAAGGTCCCAGCCTGAGTCTGTCTTCCTGCCAGTCCTGAGGAGGGACCTTGAGCCTTCATTACACACCAGGCAGGAGAGGGGCAGTGAATTCATACTCTAGGTCATGCTCCAGCAGAGATGCAGCTCAGCCCAGTAAGTGCTGTGGGAGACAGTGATCAGAGGAGGGACTGTTAAGAGAATTATTTCGTCCTCAAGAAGATAAATATGACAGTTGTTATAGACAGATGGGAGGGCACCAGTATACAAAATTTCAGATCAGAGACCTATAGAATATATGTTCTTGCTTCTGATGGGGGTGTGAGAACTCTTATTCAGAGTTATGCCTCTACCCTTACTGGTTTTGGCTCTGGTTGGCATCTCCCCCACCACAGCAAAAAATGGGTTTCTTTAAACTTTCCCCTAAGCACTTCAAAATGATCATGAAGGTGATAAGGAGGATGATGATGAGGGGGATGAAATTAGCCATGCCATCATGTTTATTGAGGGCTTCCTAAGTGCCGGGGTCTGAGGTATGTGTTTGATGTATCTAGTTTGACTTTATCTGCATAATCTTCCCCAAATTATAAGTGCACACATTGTTATTATTTTACATAAGAGGAAATGAGCACAGCATTTTCTGTAATTTGTACCAGATCATGAGTTAGGAAGAGTTGAAGCCATGTTTGAATTGGGGCAATCTGACTTCAGACTCAGGACATCTGGCCATTCTTCTCTCCTGCCAACAAACAGTCATTTCACTTCCCAGTCAGTCCTGGCAGGGACTCCCTGTTTACTATGCTCTTCTCTTTAGGTATTTCTCATAGAACACACTGGAGAGCAGTAGGTAGCACTTGCTGCATCAACTATAGGAAGGATGGCTGAGATCACAGGCAGTGTTCGTAGAAAGTTTGCAAACAGTAATTCAGGGGAAATCTCTCTCTTGCCTCTGCCCCTGGAATTCACTTCAACTGTCCACTTCCTCCTCCGTTTTTATGATCAACCTGCTCAATCACAGGATGAGACATACAGTCAGTGTCTTGGAGTCCATTCCTACACAGGAAACTGAAAACAGTTAAAAAATATATCTCAGATATACCTGTGGTTAAGACCTCTGTTCCTCTGCTTAAAACTTTCAGAAAGTCTGGAAGTAATGAAGTTCTGTGCAGAGGACTCAAAGACTAACAATTTAATTTTGAATCCTGCCTGCTCTACTTATTATTAGTTTATTTTGGGGAAAGTTCTTAGTATCTCTAAGACTTAAGATTGTCATATGAGTTGGTTCCTAGTTGATACAACTCCACTGAATAAGGATTAAACAAATAATGGTTGCCCTCTCCATGATAAATATGTGATGGATGCATAAAGCAAGGGCAAAATAAATTTTAGATATTTTATTACTAATGATGATAAGAGTAATTCTCATGTCATTTGACTTAAATATCTGGTGATCTAAAGTTACAATTTTTCTACATCCCTGACAGGACATTTTACTGTTGTTTATACAAGTACATTCTTAGTAGGAAGAGCAATGACTGAGTCTTATTTATTTCTGTTTTCCAGAGCCTCTACCTTCTTGGCACAGAGGAGGCATCAAAAACAAAAAAGTCTCAGTTAAATATTGAATACACCCTTCTATTGTTCATTGAAACAACATGTGTACAATACGGCTTCCACATATTTGTCTGTTCATGCCTTTTCCGGAATGCCCCACAGGACTAGAGACAAGATGAAATAGTGCTTTGTTTGTGTCTGTGTCCTGGACTTTCTATGGGATCAATTACTTTCCATGTAATAGTATCTACAACATTCAATCACTGAAAAACTATTGCAGAGATTTTCACAAACCTATAAAGAAAAGAGGCAGAAATGAAGAAAGTGGTAAATCTTGTTGCATGGGCTCAGACACATTCTGGGATTTCACGTCATTCCCTGCTCCAGTGTGCTGAGACAGGAGAAGCTTTGACTTCTCTGCCGTGTAATCCATAAAATGTCATTAAATTTTTGCAATTGTATTTCATTACTAAATATTCTATTTTAATAATGATTGAAATTTTTTATTAAAAAATTGACCAAATATTTATTGAGTTCCAAACTTCCCTTAGGTATACACATATTCCAGAGATGGGTGTTAGACTCTCCATTTCCAAGAAAGAACGGAAGCACAGAGAGGTTGAGAGCTTTACACACCCTCCACATATAGCAGGTAAAAGATTCAGGACTCAAACATTGATCTCCTTGTCCCTACACCCTTCTCTGTCACCCCCACTGTAGCTACTGCATAGTTCTTTCCAAACCTACTTTGGTCCCACATGAGCAAGTGGAGGTAAAAGAATTGATTCATCGTCTTTTCATTCAGTGAGTCCACCTGTGAATTATGGATGTGAGCCAGTGGTTTATAGGGTCCATAATGGCATTAATGTGGTGGATTATAGGGTTTTCTATGAATAGTCATGCACTTTACAGACAGTTTTGATATCTCAGATTGAAAATATTTCCTATATGAGAGAAAAGTTTCATATGGATTTATCATGGAATGATTATCACAAGAGAGACTTCGAGGATATTTTCAGTGGTATGCGTACCTTAAGAGTAAGAGAATGTAAAAGAGAGTAAAAGAAAATGATTTTTGTAGTAGGACAACAAATATAGAGAATTACCAGTAAAATTTCACATGCATCAATTGTTAGATGTTGAAAAACTAATCCCCACTCACCTATTGTATACAAATTCTCGCTTGTGTGATATAGAGATGGGCACAAGAATTTTCATAGGATTGTTGTAAGAAGAAAGTGATATAAATAATAATATAATATAAGTGTAAAATATATAATGTAAAATAAATATTTATTTAACACGAATAAGATAAATTAGGGGCCGGCCCCATGGCCAAGTGGTTAAGTTCGTGCACTCCACCTCGGCAGCCGGGGATTTTGCCAGTTTGGTTCCTGGGCGTGGACATGGCACTGCTCATCAAGCCATGCTGAGGTGGCATCCCATATTCCACAACTAGAAGGACCCACTCTACTATATACAACTATGTACTGGGGAGATTTTGGGAGAAAAAGCAGAAAAAAAAGATTGGCAACAGTTGTTAGCTCAGGTGCCAACCTTTAAAAAAAATTATAAATATTAGATTATAAATATACATTTTAAATTTGCTAATGTTTAATTAAAATACATAAATATAAACTGATAAACTGAATAAAATGATGTCTTCCCTTATGTAATAATGTACATCAACCAAAGGTTTGAAGTAGTTTGTATGTACTTCACAAAGAGACTTAAACACCATGTTGTGGTAAACAAGTACATTTCAGAGGCAACATGTGTAGTACACTGTTTAGGTAAGTTTTTAAGAAAACTGGCTATGGATATATAAATTAATATTGACATTATAGAAACATGACAAGAAAATATACCCATCAAATTCACGACACTGGTTGCCTTTGCGGGACAGGTATGCAGAAGAATGAGAGTGAGCTGAGGTACCAGACAAAGTCAAATTTTATCAGTAATGGTTCAAATCTCTATAAAATATGAGATGAAGCAAATGTTATTAAATGTTTATATTTTTGGTATCAGTTGTGGGTATTGATGATAGTAATAATAGGTAACATTAATGGAGCATTTTCTAAGTGTTGGGACATTTTCTAAGGTAGTGTTTATCAACCCTAGATGCATGTTAGGATGAGCAAGAACCTCATGTGTAGAGGTCTTGAATAAATTGGTTCTAGGCTAAGGCTATGATATCTGTATATTTTAAAATAATCACAGGTAAATATATCAATCAGCTGGAACTGAGAACCACTGATCTAAAAAATTTAACTGTTTTCTTAAAACTTTCTTACAATATTTCTATAAGGTATGTTCAATTATCCCAATTTTACAGATAAGGAAACCGCTGAGAAGCATTTATATTATTCTACTTTTGCATGTTTTTCTCAATTAAATTATAGTGTGACCTGCCAAAATAATAACACTGAATTACCTTCAGGTAGTTGAAGTAAGAAAATTGCAGTCTCTGTATCAGGAAGGATTAAATGAAAATCTGTTAACTAGACATAAGAAGGCTGGGTCTTAAACCTGACTGTGGGACCTCCCCTGGTGCTGAACTCAACTGTATATAAGAGGGCTTATGATCAGAAAAACAAGACCAACATGTGTCTGAAAAGTGCTCAACATCACTAACCATCAGGGAAATGCAAATAAAAATCACAATGAGCTATCACCTCACATCTGTTAGAATGGCTGTGATTAAAAAAAAAAAAGACTAGTGTTGGTGAGGATGTGGAGAAAAGGGAACCCTGGTGCACTGTTGATGAGAATGAATATTGGCACAGCCATTATGGAAAACAGTATGGAGGTTCCTCAAAAAGTTAAAAACTACTACTAATTAAAATGGAACTACCATATGATATAGCAATCCCATTTTTGGGTACATACCCAAAGGAAGTGAAATCAGTATCTCGAAGAGATCGCTGCACTCCCATGTTCATTGCAGTGTTATTTGCAATAGCCAAGATATAAAAATGACTGGTGTCCAGTTGACAGAGGAATGGTTAAGGAAAATGTGATAGATATATGCATGTATATGTATGTGTATATATTGTGTGTATATATTCATATACACATATACACACACTAGAATGTTATTCAGCCATAAAAAGAAGGAAATCCTACCATTTATGACAACATGGATGGACCTAGAGGTCATTATACTTATTGAATTATGCTAGAAATAGAAAGACAAATACTGTATGATCTCACTTACATGTGGAATCTAAGAAAACCAAATTTATAGAACCAAGGAGTAGAATTGTGCTTGTCAGGGGCTGACGGGGGGAAATGGGGAGAATGTTGGTCAAAGGGTAAAAACTTCCAGTTAGAAATGAATAAGTTCTTGGGATCTAATATACAGCATAGTGGCTATAGTTAATTATTATGTTTTGAATACTTGAAATTTGCTAAGAGTAAATCTTAACTGTTCTCACCACACACAAAAGATGGTCAGTGTGTGAAGTGATGGCTGTGTTAATTAATTTGGTTGTGGTAATCATTTAATATGTGTATTAAATCATCACACTGTACACCTTAAAAAAACCTTTATATTGTACCTCCTAAATGTTGACAATTTTTATTTGTCAATCAAACCTCAATAAAGCTGGAAAAAAATAAACAAGGAAACAAGATTATCAGGCCAGTACTCAGAATAGAGACCAAAAAGACAAAGAGTGGTTTCATACACAGGACCTTTTACTGAGATTGTATGGGGTTGATACAAATGAAACTGTGTAAAATAAAAAATTTTGAGAGTGTTTCTCAAATTTCATTATTGTTTAGTAGTTCACAGTTGCTTTGTACGCTAACATCTTGATAGTCATCAAACTATTTAATTATGTGCACTTAACTGAACCATATTTACCAAAATTTGAAGTCCACCAAAGCCAAACATAGGAATTATATAATAAATGACTCCTAACAGACAACCCTCATATTTGAGCAATCACTATTTCCATGAAGGAATGAAGACAGAAAACCAAAAATGATAAAACTCCTGAAGATAACTATGAAAAAATACTTTCTGAATATGAACATTCAACTTCAATTTAGAATCCAGATTACACAGTCCTGCCTTTTATGGAGTGTTTTAATAAATATTCTAAATGAAGGGAATATCTAGCATTGTATTTGAATAAAATAAGGTATATTTAACTACTTCTTAATTTCTTTAAGTTCAAATGATTTTTTTTCTTAAAGGGTCAAGGGTATTTATTATTCTATGTTTTTTTTCTTGAAGTGGGCTGTATTTTACTGTGATCATGGATTTATCTCAAATGTTTTTGCTCATCTGATACTCTTCAGTCGAGTGTCTCCAAAGTAAGTTTGTATAGAAAGAGATGAATAACACAGAAACCACTGAGAAAACAGTTCTAGGAAAATTGGATTTGAGACACTGAGAAATATAGTTGAAGGTACTGGGGTGTATTACCTCACAAGTGAATTGCTTAAATATGTGTCCAAAATATGGACACACTGCTGGGTGTCCATTTGCTTGTTTCCTTTTTTCCAACTCTCTTTTCTTGTTCAAAAGGTATCCAAGATACACAGAACCACAGAATCTAACAACTGTCACAGAATTCTTTCTCGTGGGACTCTCAGATGATCTGGAATGGCAGCCTTTGCTCTTTGGGCTGTTCATGTTCATGTACCTGGTCACCATCTTTGGGAACCTGCTCATCATCCTGCTAGTCACCTTTGACTCCCACCTCAATACCCCCATGTACTTCTTCCTCTCCAACCTGTCCTTGGTTGACATTGGTTTCATCTCTACCACAGTCCCCAAGATGATTGTGGACATCCACACTCACAGCAGAGTCATCCCCTATATGGGCTGCCTGACACAGATGTCTTTTTTGATCCTTTTTGGATGTATGGATGGCAGACTTCTGACTGCAATGGCATATGACCGGTTTGTGGCCATTTGTCACCCTCTGCACTACCCAGTCATCATGAACCCATGCCTCTGTGGCTTCTTAGTTTTGGCATCTTTTTTAATTAGCCTTTTGGACTCCCAGATGCACAATTTGATTGTGTTATAACTTACCTGCTTCAAGGATGTGGAAATTTCTAATTTTTTCTGTGACCCTTCTGGACTCCTCACACTTGCCTGTTCTGACATTTTCACCAATAACATAGTCATGTATTTTGTTGGCACCATCTCTGGTTTTCTTCCTATCTCAGGGATCTTTTTCTCTTACTATAAAATTGTTTCCTCCATTCTGAGGGTGCCTTCATCAGGTGGGAAGTACAAAGCCTTCTCCACCTGTGGCTCTCACCTGTCAGTTGTTTGCTTATTTTATGGAACAGCTATTGGAGTTTACCTTGGATCAACATTGTCACCTTCCCCCAGGAAAGATGTTACAGCCTCGATCATGTACACCATACTCACCCCCATGCTGAACCCCTTCATTTACAGCCTGAGGAACAGGGACATCAAAAGTGCCCTGTGGAGACTCTACAGCAGACTAATCTAATCTCAGTATGTGCGCAATCCTTTCTGGAGTGTGGGTTGGAAAAATCAGCAAAACCAAACATGCAGACCAGTGAATACGGCTTCCTTGATCGCGTTATTTTTTCATTCTCATGGTTTTCATTCCTCTCCATGTTTCATATATGAATATTACTTCTTTTGATTCATCTTTAATTGGATTGAGGGAGTGTTCTGGGACCCTGTGTGCATCATAATGAATGCATGAGAGGTTCTCTTCATTGCCTCTGGTATCCAGGTGAAATGTATGACTCTTTTGTCATATGCTTAAAATTTTCATCCTTTTCCATGGTTTCTGTGACTGTTCCATCAGAATTTTGCATCTGTCAAATCTATTTATTCAGGTAACACCTGAGGATGCAGTTCACTGGTCTTCAATCGTGGATTTTACTGGAATTCCCTGGTGGAGTTTTATAAATACTGATGACTGGGTCTCATCACCAGAGATTCTGATTTAGTTGGACTGGTTTGTGTCTAGGTATGAGGGTTTCTTTTAAATCATCTGAGATGGTTCAGTTGTGATTTCTGAAAGAGATCAAGCTCATAAAGTTTAATATATGAAAGAGCTTATTGTAACTCCTGGCAATGTGGTTTTTTCCAAATGTTTTCTTAAAATATGTTGTCCTTCAATGCCATAAAATTTTCATTTGTGCTGATTATTAAGCTATTGTATCTCTGCTCAAAACTCGCCCTTCTATACTTGTTTTGGTGGTCCCAGACTGGGTCTCTTGAAATCACTGCTCTGGCTTTCTTGTTACATACTTTTAATAATGCCCAGTAAATTTCACTAGACTCTAAAGTTAAGTTCACTACTTCCTTTACACCCCTAAGCCCTTGGGCTTTATTGACTTCCATCTGGAACCACAATGTTCCATTTTTGCCTTTGTCTTGCAGTAGCTATTTAACCGACTCCTTGAACTCAATTCTCTTCATTGAAATAGTTTGCTTGATTTCTTTTTTCTTCGCTGAACCCTGAAAGATAAATCATAACATGGAGAGAAAATATATTATGAGTTCTGTGCGACTGGAGTATTGAAAAATGAGCTAATAAAGTAAAAGTGGTTTTAAATATATATCTGTGTTAAGAGTGTACAACTGAAATTTAAGTACTGGTATCATATTTCCAGTTGATGTGTGGCTCTAATAGTGTCTGAGGATCATTAAATCACAAATTTCATCATAAATAAATTGAATTTTGTCTTCCTTTTCTTTACCCTATGCAGGAAAGGTCCACGTTGTCAGCAAAGGTGAACTCTTTCCTTTTCCTAGTAGCGGTCTGGTTAGGACTTCACCTTATTACCATGCTTCCTTGACTTCTGTTATGGTAACTCACTCTTTGGGGTCCATTTTTGTTTTTGAAAATGAATATCCATGTTTCCCTGGAGATGTCACACATAGTTTTTGGGTAGTGATATTGGTTCTTTGAAAACCTGTCCAACAACTAGTTTAATTTATTCTGCTTTTTTATTTCTAAAGTAAATCACCTATGAACTTCATTGATAAGGAACTTTGATGTTGGAGAAAGAAATTAACTTGAGAGATGATGAAGCCAGAGCAGTTAGTGGGAAAATATCACCCAATAAAAATTACTGCAATTCTACATTTGCATATCCATTTTTGCAAGTCTGTGTGATAGCTAAAGGACCTTGGTAAGTGGGAAAGTATGTTGTCTTTTGATATCAAATGGTGATTCTCCCCAGTGTAACACTTTGGATTTTTTAAAAGATTTAGAGTTAGATTAGAAGAGTGCTGTTGATGGGTTAACACTAAGTTTGGTGTGACGATGCTTGATTAGAATAGGAAACACAGATAATAGAATGTGGGATATGAAGACACTCCACTGCCCAGATATTGACCCCAAAATTTAAAGCTTTTGGCAACTCAAAGTTCCTTTCTGAGCCTCCAAATCCTCAGCAGCAAATTAAATGCAATAGTGCTTACCTTCCAAGGCCATGCAATAATTACATATAGTTGCGTCATGGACCAGTCAAATAGCAGTTTCCCAGTCAAATGCTAAATCCTATAGTAACATTAAGGAAGTTAATTTAACAAGCATTCCAGTAATTCATAAGTAACCTGATGTCACAAACTGTGTAACTTTAAGTATCATTATAACATTTCTATTTAAATTCCTCATCTGTAGAGTTATGGTAACAAGAGCACTTAATCGAGGCTGGCTGAGAAGATATTACCAAATGAACTGAATAAAATATTGTTTGGTATATAGTAGTGGATCAATAAGAGCAAACTATCATAATCAATAATTAATAGGCTAGTGCATAGTTTCAACATATGGACTTTGGAGGCTAAAATTTGATTTGCGACATCTGCTCCTCTAACTTATTACCTGAGTACATTGAAATATATTTTTATAACTCTCATAGCTTCTAATGCTTCATTTTTAATAATATTTGGCTGAAAGCACCCTAGAATTAAACAGACAATATGCACATGGTAAGAACTAAGTAAATGTAGATGTCGTTATCATCATTATCTCCTCTAAGGCTGACGTATTTCCTTTTTCAACTTTATTGAGATACAACTGATATATAACATTGTGTAAGTTTACGTGCAATGTGTTGACTTGATATGCTTGTACGCTGCAAAGTGACTACCACCATAAAGTTAGCTAACACTTCCATCACATCACATAATTACCATTTCTTTTTTATTGTGAGAACATTTAAGATATATTCTCTTAGCAACTTTCAAGTATATAATATATTATTGTTAGCTGTAGTCGCCATACTCTACATTAGATCCCCAGAAATTATTCATCTTATAATTGGAAATTTCTACCCTTTGACCAACCCCTCCCCATTTCCCCCACCCACCATCCCCTGGCAACCACCATTCTACTCTTTGGTGCTAAGGATTTGGCTCTTTTAGGTTCCACATATAAGAGATATCATGCAGTGTTTATCTTTCTCTGTCTGACTTATTTCACTTATCATAATCCCCTTGAGTGTGTCCTGTGCCTAGTGACTTGCTTCCAACCAATGCAACATGACAGAACTGAAGAGATGTCACTTTTGAGATCTGAGTACAAAGAGACTCTGGCTTTCATCTTTCCAGCCCTTGTTTCTCTGTTACCTGTCTGCTTGTTTTGATGGAAGCCAACTGCCACGTGTGACCTTCCCCATGAGAGACCGATGTGGCAGAGAACTGAGGAAGGCCTCTGGCCAACAGTACACAAAGAACTGTATCCTTCCAAAAGCCATGTGAGAGGGCATGGGACAGGTCCTCTCTGAGTCAAACTTTGAGGTGACTGAACACCTAGCTTACATCTTGATTGCAGTCTTGTTAGACACCGTGGTTTATTTAAGAGAAGTCGTAACTTATAATAAGAACATAAAAGTCAATAGTTTTCTTTTTTTTATTGAGTTATTGATAGGTTACAATCTTGTGAAATTTCAGTTGTACATTAATGTTTGTCAGTCATGTTGTAGGTGCACCACTTCACCCTTTGTGCCCACCCCCCACCCCGCCTTTCCCCTGGTATCCACTAAACTGTTCTTAGTCCATAATTTTAAATTCCTCATATGAGTGGAGTCATACACAGATTATCTTTCTCTTGCTGGCTTATTTAACTTAACATAATTCTCTCAAGGTCCATCCATGTTATTGCAAATGGAATGATTTTGTTCTGTTTTACAGCTGAGTAGTATTCCATTGTATATATGTACCATATCTTCTTTATCCATTCATCTGTTGCTGGACACTTAGGTTGCTTCCATGTCTTGGTTATTGTAAACAGTGCTGCAATAAACATTGGGGTGATAGGACTTTTGGGATTGCTGACTTCAAGCTCTTTGGATAAATACCCAGTAGTGGGATGGCTGGATCGTATGGTAGTTCTATTTTTAATTTTTGAGGAATCTCCATACTGTTTTCCATAGTGGCTGCACCAGTTTGCATTCCCACCAGCAGTGTATGAGGGTTCCTTTTTCTCTGCAATCTCTCCAACATTTGTTGCTATTAGTTTTAGATATTTTTGTCATTCTAACGGGTGTAAGGTGATATCTTAGTGTAGTTTTGATTTGCATTTCCCTGATGATCAGCGATGATGAGCATCTTTTCATGTGCCTATTGGCCATCAGTATATCTTCTTTGGAGAAATGTCTGTTCATGTCTCCAGCCCATTTTTTGATTGGGTTGTTTGATGTTTTGTGGTTGAGTTGCGAGAGTTCTTTATATATTATGGATATTAAGCCTTTGTCAGATATATGACTTGCAAATATTTTTTCCCAGTTAGTGGGTTGTTTTTTTGTTTCAATCCTGTTTTAATTTGCCTTGAAGAAGCTCTTTAATCTGATGAAGTCCAATTTGTTTATTCTTTCTATTGTTTCCCTTCTCTGAGAAGTCATGGTGTCCGAAAAGATCCTTTTAATACTGATGTCAAAGAGTGTACTGCCTACGTTTTCTTCCAGAAGCCTTATGGTTTCAGGTCTCACCTTTAGGTCTTTGATCCATTTTGAGTTTATTTTGGTGAATGGTGAAAAGGAATGGTCAATTTTCATTCTTTTACATGTGGCTTTCCAGTTTTCCCAGCACCATTTGTTGAAAAGACTTTCTTTTCTCCATTGTATGCCCTCAGCTCCTTTGTCAAAGATAAGCTGTCCATAGATGTGTGGTTTTATTTCTGGGCTTTCAATTCTGTTCCATTGATCTGTGCACCTGTTTTTGTACCAGTACCATACTGTTTTGATTACTGTAGCTTTGTAGTATGTTTTGAAGTCAGGGATTGTGATGCCTCCCATTTTGTTCTTTTTTCTCAGGATTCTTTAGAAATTCGGTGTCTTTTGTTGCCCCATATGAATTTTAGGATTCTTTGTTCTAATTCTGTAAAGAATGTCATTGGGATTCTGATTGGGATGGCATTGAATCTGTAGATTGCTTTAGGTAGAACGGACATTTTAACTATGTTTATTCTTCCAATCCATGTACATGGAATGTCTTTCCATCTCCTTATGTCGTCATCCAATTCTCTCAGAAAGGCCTTGTAATTTTCATTATATAGGTCCTACACTTCCTTAGTTAAATTTACCCCAAGGTATTTTATTCTTTTTATTGCGGTTGTGAATGGTATTGTATTCTTGAGTTCTTTTTCTGTTGGTTCATTACTGGAGTATAGAAATGCTGCTGATTTATGCAAATTGATTTTATACCCTGCAACTTTGCTCTAGTTGTTGATTACTTCTAACAGTTTTCCAATGGATTCTTTGGGGTTTTCTATATATAAGATCATGTCGTCTGCAAACAGTGAGACTTTCACTTCTTCCCTCCCTATTTGGATTCCTTTTATTCCTTTTTCTTGCCTGATTGCTCTGGCCAGGACCTCCAGTACTATGTTAAATAAGAGTGGTGATAGAGGGCATCCTTGTCTCGTTCCTGTTTTCAGGGGAATGGCGTTCAGCTTTTGCCCATTGAGTATGATGTTGGCTGTGGGTTTGTCATATATGGCCTTTATTATGTTGAGGTAGTTTCCTTCTATGCCCATTTTGTTCAGAGTTTTTATCATAAATGGCTGTTGGATCTTGTCAAATGCCTTCTCTGCATCTATTGAGATGATCATGTGGTTTTTATTCCTCAGTTTGTTGATGTGGTGTATCACGTTGATTGATTTGTGGATGTTGAACCATCCCTGTGTCCCTGGTATGAATCCCACCTGATCCTGATGTATGATTCTTTTGATGAATTGCTGAATTCTGGTTGCCAAAATTTTGTTTAGAATTTTTGCATCTATGTTCATCAGTGATATTGGCCTGTAGTTCTCTTTTTTCGTGGTGTCCTTGTCAGGTTTTGGTATCAGCATGATATTGGCCTCATAGAATGTGTTAGGAAGTGTTCCATCTTCCCTAATTTTTAGAATAGCTTGAAAAGGATAGGTATTAAATCCTCTCTGAAAGTTTGGTAGAATTCCCCAGGAAAGCCATCTGGTCCTGGGGTTTTATTCTTTGGGATGTTTTTGATTGCTGTTTCAATCTCTTTCCTTGTGATTGGTCTGTTCAAATTGTCTGCCTCTTCTTGAGGGAGCTTTGGGAGATTGTAGGAGTCCAAGAATTTATCCATTTCCTCTAGGTTATCCATTCTGTGGGCATACAGTTTTTGTAGTATTCTCTTATAATCTGTTGTATTTCTGCAGAGTCTGTTGTTATTTCTCCTCGCTCATTTCTGATTTTGTTTATTTGAGCTTTCTCCCTTTTTTTCTTTGTAAGTCTGGCTAGTGGTTTGTCAATTTTATTTATCTTCTCAAAAAACCAGCTCTTTGTCTCATTGATCCTTTCTACTGCCTTTTTCGTTTCAATAGTATTTATTTCTGCTCTGATTTTTATTATTTCTCTCCTTCTGCTGACTTTGGGCTTCATTTGTTCTTTTTTCTCTAGTTCAGTTAGGTGTGCTTTAAGGTTGCTTATTTGGGATTTTTCTTGTTTGTTAAGATGTGCCTGTATTGTGATGAATTTTCCTCTTAATACAGCTTTTGCTGTATCCCATATGAGTTGGTATGGCATGCTATCATTTTCATTTGTTTCCAGGTATTTTTTTTATTTCTTCTTTAATTTCTTCAATGATCCATTGCTTATTCAGTAGTGTGTTGTTTAGTCTCCACATCTTTGTGCCTTTCTCAGCTTTTTTCTTGTAATTAATTTCTAGCCTTACAGCACTATGATCTGAGAAGATGCTTGTTATTATTTCAATTTTTTTAAATTTGTAGAGGCTTGCCTTGTTTCCCAACATATGCTCTATCCTAGAGAATGTTCCATGTGCACTTGAGAAGAATGTGTATTCAGCTCTTTCAGGGTGAAGTGATCTATATATGTCTATGAAGTCCAATTGTTTTAGTTTTTCATTTAGCTCCACTATTTCCTTGTTGATTTTCTGTCTGGATGATCTGTCCATTGATGTGAGTTGGGTGTTGAGGTCCCCTACTATTATTGTGTTGTTTTTAACATCTTCCTTGAGGTCTGTTAATAGTTGCTTTATGAATCTTGGTGCTCCTGTGTTGGGTGCATAGATATTTATAAGCGTTATTTCTTCTTGATGAAGTGTCCCTTTGATCATTATATATTGTCCCTCTGTGTCTCTCTTTACCTGTCTTATTTTGAAATCCACTTGGTCTGATATGAGAATTGCAACACCTGCCTTTTTTCCTTGCTATTTGCTTGAAGTATTGTCCTCCACCCCTTCACCCTGAGTCTGTGTTTGTCCTTGGGGCTGAGGTGTGTTTCCTGGAGGCAACAAATTGTTGGATCGTGTTCTTTAATCCATTTTGCCACTCTGTGTCTTTTTATTGGAGAGTTCAATCCGTTCACACTGAGAGTGATTATTGATGCATGAGGACTTAGTGCTGTTAATCTGTCACTCATTATCATGTTTTCCTGCGTTTCTTTTCCTGTTTGCTTTAGACTACCCATTTAATACTGCAATTTCTTATGCTGAGTTTCTTAGATTTTTCCTTATTTATGATTTGTGACTCTGTTCTGTACTTTATTTTAGTGTCTACCTTGAAGTTTGTATTTAGAATCTCGTGTATAATATAGTCTATTCTCTGGTGGTCTCTTACCTACTTGTCCAATACTGATTTAGACCCTTTGCTCTTCCCCTCCTAAATAATTATTTTCATTTTTTATTCCAACTCGTCTTATTAATTGGTAGTTAGAGTGCTAAGATCGTCCTTGCTTTGGTAGTTTCCTTACCTTTACCCTAATGCTATAATTGAATATTTGCTATCCTGTTCTGGTTCTATCCATCGGTCTCCCTAGTCTGTGGATTGTGTCCCCTTTCTCCCTTTTTTCTTTTTTCAGGTATGAGAGCCTTCTTGAGGATTTCTTGTAATGGAGGGCTTTTAGTTACAAATTCCCTTAACTTTTGTTTGTCTGGAAAAGATTTAATTTCTCCCTCATATCTGAAGGGAATTCTTGCTGGATAGAGTATTCTTGGCTGAAGATTTTTATCCTTTAAAGCTTTGAATATGTCACTCCATTCTCTCCTAGCTTGTAAGGTTTCTGTAGAGAAATCCGCTGATAGTCTGATAGGGGCTCCTTTATAGGTTTTTCTCTTTTATTTTCTTACTTCCCTGAGTATTCTTTCCTTATCTTTCCTTTTTGCCAACTTTACTACTATGTGCCGTGGGGTAGCTCTTTTTACATTGACAAATCTAGGAGATCTAAAACCTTCCTCTACACACATTTCTCTGTCGATCCCTAGATTTGGGACGTTCTCTTCAATAATTTCATTAAGCACACTTTCTGCTCAATTTTCCTTTTCCATATTCTCTGGAATTCCTATGATCCTTATGTTCTTACTCCTCATTGAATCCATTATCTCTTGGAGATTTTCCTCATTTTTTTAAATTCTTAGTTCTCTTTCTTCCTCTGTCTGGTGCCATTCAGCCTGTCTATCTTCAATTATGCTAATTTTCTCCTCTATGTTGTCTACACGGGCATTCAGGGAATCCGTATTCTGTTTTATCTGGTCCGTTGTGTTTTTCATCTCAAGTAATTCTGTTTGATTCTTCTTTATGATTTCAATCTCTTTTGTGAAGTAACTCCAGAACTCGGCTTGTTTCTCTATCTTTCTCTCTACCTCATTGAGTTTTTTGATTATAGCTGCTCTGAACTCATTATCACTTAGTTTACCTAATTGCAAGTCCTCAGGACTTAATTCTATGTTTTTATTGTTTTCCTTCTGGTCTGGGGCTTTTATAAATTGCTGGATGGTAGAGGAGTGGTTTTTTCTCATGGTGGTAGAATTAAGTTGCAGTTACAGCCTGTCGCCACTAGATGGGGGTCAAGAGCCGCATGTTATGAACTCTCTGCCTTGGGGCAAGATGGCTGCGCCCACTGGCTTTGCGGCGGGGGGGGGGGGGGGGAGGTGTTTCTCACATGCGCCAGTCTGGGTTCAGATCAGTTCTGTTCTCTGGTCTCCCAAGGCCCTTGATTTATGGAGTCCCCACGGACGGAAGCTTTCCCCCCATCAGCGGGTCTCCACTGAATCAGTGGCAGGAGTCCTGGATGATCCCCTGGTCACACGGCCCCTCCCCTGCTCCTTCCCGACCTGTGCCGCAGTGATCGCAGACTCTAGGGGAGGGAGCGATGTTCTCTCCCACCGTTCCAGTGCCTCCGAGGGTGTAAGCAAGGTTATGATCTCCGCCTTCTTGGTATTGTAGGTCTCTAACGAGCTGGCATTATGTTTATTCTCTGAAATTCAGTTCTTCCAATCTTTTGTTGTATTTTGGAGGGGAGAGAATCCCGGGTCAGCTCACCCCGCCACTTTGCTCCGCCCCACCTCAGGGTTTACAATAGTTTTCTAATATACTAGCATACATCAATGAAAGAGAGAAACTAGAACTTGGGCCATCATTTAAATAAGCAAAAAAGCCTAAAAAAAGGATCTGTAAAATTCCTCTTCAAGACAGAAATCTTAACTGAGAAAGTGGACATAGTTTCAGATTCTTGTTATAGGAAACCTAATTCTCCCTAATTTACATCAGCAACACAATGGATTTGCAGATGTGAATGTGCAAAAGTCATAAATTAAGTTGAAAAAGAAAAGAGTCTGCAGTTTATGTTAAGATCCTTGAAACTGGAAGTCACAAGCAAAGTGTACAGATGAGCTCTCTTCTGAGAAGAGGAAGGGCCCAGACTCTTCTAAATACATTCACTTTTCTCCTTTTCCTCTTCTGTTAATAGTAGGCAGTTCCCAGAGATTGGGATAACATGGACCAATTTCACTAATTATGAGTTCTGTGCATTAAGTTCTCAAGGACATACGGGTTTAAATAATTAGTCAGTGTCTCCAGCCTTTAAATGTGCCAGCCCCGGTTAGGCTTCATGCCTGTGACTCCTCTTCCCAGAGTCATTGTCTCCACTGGAGGATTCATACCTGAGTCTATCTTCCTGTCAGTCCTGAGAACAGAGGCTCACCCCTCATCATTCACCAGGCCGGAGAGGGCAGTGGAGCCAATCTGTTAAGTCATGACCCGGAAGAGATACAGCACAGATCAGTGAGCGCCCAGGGAGATGGTGGATGGAGGAAGGATTATAGAAAATCTTGTTTCCTCATTATCAAAAGAAGCAAGACAATTGAGATAGCCAGATGGGAGGGCATCAATATGCAAGTTTCAGCTCAGAGGCCAATGAAGTTTATGTTATTTTTCTGTTGGGGATTTCGTAATTGTCTTTCAAAATGCTTCTTTCCTCCACCACCATGTCTAGCTTCCATAGGCATCACTCACACCACAGCAGGAAATGAATCTCTCCAAACCATCCCCTAAGTGCTCCAAAATGATCATGAATCTGATGATTATGATCACGATGGTGATGAGGAGAATAAGCATGATATTATGAAGCTTTATTGAGGGTTTCCTATGATGGCCTCCAAGCTATGTGCTCTGTAGCTTTTAAATTTTCATCTCCATAATCATCCCCAAGATATAGATGCACACATTATCATAATTATACAGTTGAGGAAAGGATTACAGTATTTTTATTTAATTTGAACCATGTCCTGGGGTAAAAATGGGTGGAGTCAGGTTTGGATTTGAGCAGCAAGACTCTATTCACAGGGCACAGGACAATGTCTTTCCTTAAAATTTAGTTTTATGTCATTATTGAGCCCTTGAGATGTGGCTAGTCCAAACTGAGATATGCTATCAGTATGGAATACTAGATTTTGAAGACATACCAAAACATGTAAAATATCTCAATTTTGTATATTGGTAAAACTACATTATTTTTTCTATAGTGGGTTAAATAAAATGTTTAAAAAAAAACCCAAACAATGTACTCAAACTTTTCTTTCTCTGTCCAGGTCACTCCAGGCAGAATGCTTGCAGAAATGACTGAGTCTTATTCATTTCTGATATCCCAACACCTACACTGTGGTTGGCACAACATAGGCAACCAAAACAAAATATTTATGTATGTAAAAATCTCTTTTAAATATTGATTACCATTTGTTATTTCACAGGAACACAGCATAATCAATATGGCTTCTACACACTGGAGGCTTTCCTGTCTGGGCTTTTATCCCTTCCGGGGATGTCCTGTATGACTAAGGAAATGAGTAAGATTGGTCCTTTCCCTCCAAGCACTCTTCCAGGAGTGAGAAATTAGTCAAACCTGAGGAGGAGGGTCATGGGAACTTCCAATTTGTATCCAAGTTGAACAGAAGTTGTGGGTAAATGGGGACCTACTACTTATCTTATTTTATTTTTTTTTGAGGACGATTAGCCCTGAGCTAACATCTGGCACCAATCCTCCTCTTTTTGCTGAGGAAGACTGGCCCTGAGCTACCATCCGTGCCCATCTTCCTCTGCTTTATATGTGGGACGCCTACCACAGCATAGCTTGCCAAGCAGTGCCATGTCTGCACCTGGGATCCAAACCAGCGAACCCCAGGCAGCCAAAGTGGAATGTGCGCACTTAACTGCTGCGCCACCAGGCTGGCCCCAAGGGACCTACTACTCTTGATTGACATCTGAATTGGAAGCAGTGTTGGGGACTGAGCCCTTAACCTGTGGGATCTGACACGCTAGGCAGATAGTGTCAGAAGTAAAATAAATTGTAAGACATACAGCGACTGTGAGGAAATTCCCCCACATTTGGTGACCAGAAGTGTCAGAAGTGAAAGGTTATGTGTGAGAGTAAAGGAGACAAAACAGGATGTGAAAAACTGCTTAGGTGTTTCCTATACAGTGCCAAAGACTTAATTTAATTTTAATTTAGTCAGAATGTCCATGCCCATTCTAGGATTTTTGAGGGCAATGGGTGCTATTGAAATAGGGAATTCAGGCAAGACAATAATACCAATGGTAAAGGTGAGGCATACTTTTTGTCCTCTAATTTTATGTTCAAGAACCTCCCTAAGATTATAGAGAGTACTTTATTCAAATTTAGTGGGATCCCCAGCAGTAATTTGAGTGCTGGTATTCATTGAGGACACAAAGCTTTGCCCATTGATGCTTTACAGCAGATATTAAAACTAATTCAGAACCTGCATTGAAGAGATGGCAGAGCTAATCAGTGCCATTTCATTTTTTGTTCTATAAATTCTTTTAATAAATGTTGGACTTCCAATGGGGTCAAATTGTACACTTCTGTTTCAGTTTTCTGTTTCCTCCTTCATGTCCAGATTTCTTTCTGTCTCTTCTTTTTCTCTC
Source organism: Equus quagga (assembly GCF_021613505.1). Classification (NCBI taxonomy): domain Eukaryota; kingdom Metazoa; phylum Chordata; class Mammalia; order Perissodactyla; family Equidae; genus Equus; species Equus quagga. Next base: position 89,968,754 of record NC_060280.1, read on the forward strand.
TTTATGTATTTATTTTCTATCACTAGATATACTACAAAGGAGGTCTTCTCTATCCTGCTCATATTTATAAATTTCTTTCTCCAGAGATCCTCCAATCAGTGTCTTCAGGGTTAGGGACCTCCTCCATGATAATGGTTGTTTTATGGGGTTTATATACCCTGTGTTTAAATCAGGTACGAATTAACTCCTTTCCTGGGCTACAGGGATGCCATGGGTGTTTCTCCCCATAACCCTGAGGAACTGAATTTTTGTTGTGACAAAGGCATGTGGTAACAGTTGCAGCAGGGCTGTTTATAGATCTTGATCTGTTTTTAGAAGCGCAGGCCTCAGCATGACACACAATAGCTGCTTTCTTTCTTCTTCTCCTCCGTCTCCTTCTTCTCCTTCTTCTCTTCTTTCCTCTTCCTATTCCTTCTCCTCTTCCTCCTCCTCCTCTTTCTCCTTCTCCTTCTTCTCCTTCTCTTTCTCCTTCTCCTTCTTGTTCGCTCTCTCCTTCCCCGTCTCCCTTTCCCTCTCTCTCTCTTCTTCTCCCTCCCTCTCTCTCTCTCTCTTGCTCACTCTCTCCTAATTCCCTAAAGACCACTCTTCCATGAGAAACCACTCAGTGGACCTGTATCTTGCTCAGGGTGTACTCTTTCCACCCACAAGGGCCAATGCCTGGCTGAAACACACAAACCAATCAGGGTAAGAGTCTTTCCCTTGACCCTAGTGTCAGTAACAGCTTCATTCCAAGACACACAGATAGATCTGAGCTGAGACACAAGACCTAGGACTACATTAAGGAAGGACCCAATCCCATACCCTTGTCTCTAATAGCCAAGTAACTATCAAAACATCTACATTAGGTAAGTTATATCTATAAGAGAAGATTGTGTTACCAAACACAAACACAGGTTCATTACCCAATACACAGGAAAGTCAAATGACCAAAATATTAAGCTTGTGGGAAGGAAATAGATTTATTATCAAAAGGCAGCCAGGTGAGGAGATGGGAGCTAAAACTCAAATCCACCTCCTTGAAGGGAAAAGGTAGGGGTTTTTATGTGGGCTTTTAGGTATGGGAGGGGGAGCATGTGGCTTTGCTGGTTGGCACCTTCCCACCAGCCTGTATTTGGCAAAGAAGATGGAATGTCTTTTTCCTTGAGTGTCTGGACTTTTCTGATGACTTCTCATTCTCAGCCTGCATTTGGCCCTGTTAGGCTGAATATCTGTTCTTCTTGATGTTTGGACTTTGACTTCCTGGGAAAAACAGCTCATTCATATACTAAGGAGGGACAGAAAGACCTGGTTAGCTTTAAAAAACAGTTGATTATGCTGAGTATGCCCAGGTGCAGTTAGGAAAGCTTATCTCAAATTTTTTTTCCTCTCTTTTTCTATCCCGGGGAAGATTTAACCCCTTCGTTCTTGGTTTCAATTGGAAGGACTCAACAAATGCAGCAGAATGCAGAACAGTCCAAAATGTAAGCTTCTAGGAGGCAGTAGCTCAAAGTACATGTTTATCATCAGGGAGCAGAGCCAGGGAGCAAGCCAGAGCAAGAGAAGAAAAACCTCTGAGGGTGGCAGTCATTGTCTCAGTGCCCCATGTGCTACATCAAGTGTAGTGGACACTCTGCAGAAATACGATGGACCTCCACTTCCATGGACATCAAAATTTGGCAGATGTTGAGGCTGATAAAGCCAACACACAAGAGGGTTTAAAAAGTTTATTCAACATATAAAGATCTCCCTGTCGGGGGCGGCCCAGTGGACAAGTGGCTAAATTCTGGCATTCTGCTTGGGGCCCGGGTTTCGCCAGTTCCTGGGCGCGGATATGGCACCCCTCATCAGGCCATGTTGAGGTGGCATCCCACATTGCACAACAAGAGGCATTCACAACTAGAATATACAACTATATACTGGGGGGCTTTGGGGAGAAGAAAAAGAAGAAGAAAAAAATAAGATTGGCAACAGTTGTTACCTCAGGTGCCAATCTTTAAAAAAAAGAAAAGATCTCCCTGTCTTGGGGGAGCATAGCAGGCCTTCTAAGCTGGTCTGAAATGACACAAGAGTTCAAAGAAAGTGGCTGGCTTGGGTTTTTTTAATTGTAGTTTTGGTATGGGTTCCCAGTGAGAGTTCCTGTACATGTGCATGGGCTTATGAGGTTTGAATATCTCTCTGTTGCTGAAAGAGGACAGACCCAGTCTTTCTTCTTTTTTTTAAATTAAGGCGTAATTAACATACAATATTATATTAGTTTTAAGTATACAACATAATGATTCAGTATTTGTGTATATTGTGAATTGATCACCACAATGAGTCTAGTTAACATCCATCACCATACATAGTTACCAATTTTTTTTTCCTGTGCTGAAAACTTTAAGATCTACTCTGTTAGCAACTTTCAAACATGCAATACAGTATTGTTACTATAGTCACCATTGTGTACCTTACATCCCCAGGACTCATTTATTACAACTGGAGGACCTGGTCTTTTTTTATCAGCTAGACTAGATAGTGAGCAGAAACAGAAGAGGCATGATTTAAAAACTGTTAGCACCCAAACATCACACTCAAAAAATGAAGTCAGGCATTTTATTACATAGTTCTTATAGGGTTTTTATATGTAGTCCAAATCAAGAGAATTAATTGCCCTGCATATGAATAAAATAAAGTACATTTGAATGCTTATTAATGTCCTTTAATTACAACAATCTTTTCTCTAAAGGAGTTGATATTTCTCATTCCTTTTGTTTCCATCAAAGAATGGAAGTATGTCCATGGATTTTTAAAATCTCTAAGTATCCTTGTGCCTCTGAATTTTCAGCCCAGTCTTTCTAAAGTGGGTGCACATAGAGACAGGTGAATGGAGCAAAAGCCAATGAGAACAGAGTTCTAGGAAGAATGTGTTTGCCACAGCTGAGAAATATGGCTAAGGGGTATGGTCCTCAAGTATGAATACTTTATCTATGAATTGCTTGAATGCAAAATATAGACACTCTTATGGGTACCCGTATACTTCTTTACTTTATATCAACTCTCTTTTATTTTCCAAAAGGTGTCTCTGCTATGTGGAATCCCAGAATCTAACAGGAGTCTTGGATTTCCTATTTCTTGGGCTCTCAGATGGTCCAGAACTTCAACCTCTAATCTTTGGCCTGTTCCTGTCAATGTACCTGGTCACTGTGCTGGGGACTCTGCTGATCATCCTGGCTGTCAGCTCTGACTCCCACCTCCACACCCCATGTACTTCTTCCTCTGCATCCTATCCATGGCTGACGTTAGTTTTATTGCTACTACGATCCCAAAGATTATTTTAGACTTTCTAGCTCATAGCAGAGTCATCTCCTATGTGGGCTGCCTGATTCAGTTGTCTTTTTAAAATCTTTTTGGATGTTTGGACAGTTTACTCTTAACGCCGATGGCCTATCATCGATTTGTAGCTATGTTTTCTTATCCCCTGCACTACCTGGTCATGATGAACCCACACCTCTGTAGCTTGCTGTTTCTGGTGTCTTTTTGATCAGGCTTTTGGACTCCCAGCTGCACTGCTTAATGACATCACAACTTACCTTTTGCATGAATGTGGAAGTTCCTCATTTCTTCTGTGATCCTCCTCAACTCTTCAAGCTTGCCTGTGACAATACCTCCACCAATAAAATATTAACCTATTTTATTGGTGCCATCTTTGGTGGTATTCCAGTCTCAGGTATCCTTTTCTCTTACACTTGAATTATTTCTTCCATTCTGGGAGTGCCAACAACAGGTGGGAAGTACAAAGCCTTCTCCATCTGTGGCCTCTCATCTCTCAGTTGTTTGCCTATTTTATGGAACAGGCCTTGGGATGTACCTCAGTTCTCCTGTTTCACATTCCCCCAGGAAGGATGTGGTCGCCTCAGTGATGTACACTGTGGTCACTCCCATGCTGAACCCCTTCATCTTCAGCCTGAGGAACAGGGACATCAAGAAGGCCACGTAGAGGCATCTCAACAGAACAGCCTAGACTCAATATTGGGCCACTTTTTGTTTTGTGGATTAGAAATGACAGAAAAACTAAACGTCTAGAGTTGGCAGACATGCCTCTTTGGTCACATAATTTTTGTAGCTCGTGGTTTTCATTCGTCTTGATTTATCATATCTGAAAAAAAATTTTTTTGGCACATCTTTGGTGGGATGAAGAGAGTATTCTGGGATCCCACATGTGTCAAAATCACTGCACTATCTTTGGAATCTTATGCGTTTGTCACCTATGACCCAGGCATCCTGTAGAAATTCAGAACTCTCTTTTTAAATATATATACAGTTCTCAACGATTTTCACTTTCCATGTCTATTTTCCATAAAACTTTGACTTCAATCAAACCTACTGATGCAGGTTGTGTGAGAGAATGTGTGTCACTGGTCCCCAAGCTTGGCCTCATACTGGAATCATCTGATGAGCCTTAAAAATCCTCATGCCAGAGTCCCACGACCATAGTTTAAGACTTAATTGGACTGCAGAGTGAAAAGAGTGTGAAAGGTTTTAACAGCTCCCCAGGTGAGTCCAATGTGCAGCCAAGGTGGAGACCTGTTGAATTTTATCAGAACTTTCATTCAAGATAAATTGTATGTCTTGTGTCCTTTACTGTTCTTGACCAGATCCTGAAGATCTTAAAGTGATCAGAGTTCACAAAGGAGAAGAATGAAAGAGTTTGCCTTAGTAACAGGCAATGTGATTTTTTGGGCATATTCCTGTGAATATTTTTTCAAACATCTTCTCCCTCCACACACTGGAGCTGGTCCTAAATGCTGGATTTTAAGCTATTGTTTTTCTGCTCCAAACGTACCCTTCTGGAATCTAATTTGTGATACTGTGTGTGTGTGTGGCGGGGGGGTGGGAAACTATAAACCAATGCTCGAATGTTCCATCTGGCTTCCCTTTAGATTCTTCCAATTACAGTCAGTAAAGTCACACGCACCAATGCCCAACCTTTTCCCTATACCCCTTAGCCTATCATACTGTCGCTACATCCTACAGCTATGACTCTCTGTTACCATATTTTTTCTTTTACGCTTTTCATCTTTTAATAAGTGTTTAGCCATACTTATATTAAATTATCTTCATTAAAGTAACTAGTGTGGTTTCTCTTTTCTTGATTGAACCCTGGCTGATAAATCGTAAGGCTAGGTTGTGAGATGCAATTGGAAGATTGCAAAGTGAGCTCATGATAAAAAAGTGATTGTAATGATTATGTATTGATCAAGGGTATCCAACTGATAGTAGTGGTCTGATATTTCTAGTGGCTGTGTGGTTCTAATCTTGCCTGTAGATCATTGTCACCCAAGTGATTATTAATAAATTTAACTTTATCTTTGTTTTCATTGCTCAAGGATAGCAAAGGACCATGTCCTCAGCAAAGGGGAGATCTTTCCTTTCACTGGGAACAGGCTCTTTAGGACTCCACTTTGTTTCCCTGTCTTCTGTCATGATCAATGTGTCATGGGCTCCTTCTGTCTTCTGCTACATAGCCAGGTACCTGAGTACATATCAATCTTTCCTTTAGAGATGCTACACAGTTTCTGAGGTAGCAATGTGGGCTTTCTGAAAAGCTATCCAATAACTGGTTTAATCTACTCTGCCTTTTACCACTAAGCTAAATTGCCTACCAACTTCACAGACAATGATTCTAGTAGTTGATTGGCTCTTCCAATTATGAAATTACTTCAGTTTAATTTTGGATTTTTCTTCCCATCCAAACATATAAAATGTCTCAACACTCACTCTTCCTTCTCTAATCCTTCTCTGTACTCCTGCCATTTGGTCATTTGGGCTCCCTAAAATTTTCCCCTGCCACTGATGCACACACACATGATTAGTATACTTTCTCCCATGTCCAACTTAACTGGGTAAATACTCAAGCTTTCTTCCTATCAGTTAATGAGAAATCAATCTCTGAGTTCCTCATACAAAGAAATCTGAACCAATAGGACTTCAAAGATAAGATATAGAGGTTGCCACAAATCATGATTCCCATACATTCCACTTTATCTCACTATGTAAGCCAAAATCACCTTTTTAAAAAGACTTCCAGAGTTCAAATACAAAGATTCTAAAGAAAATATATTTGAAGAGAGATGAGCCCTTACTAGTTGAGCAGAAATCAGAAGCTTTTAGACTTGCTTATTGTATTGGTACTGAAATGGCTGTGGCTTCTCCTGGCAAAGATGAAAGTACTCTGTTGGTATAAGAGAAGCCAGGGAAACTTCTTATGACATGGCCAGGAGCAGCATGGGGGAGGGGGCCGGGGGGTTGGCAGAAATACCTAAAACCGAGCAAGCTTTTCCATGTGCCTGTCCTTCTCCAGTAAAGGTTTGTTGAGAAGATGGTGATGTAAAGAGTTGGGGACTATGCTGGAAAGCAGAGAGACATCTATAGAATCTTGTTGTGCTTATGGCTCAAAGTTCTGATAGAGGATAAGGCTTTTGTTCTGGGAAGCTTCTAAGATGCTCCCAATATCCCCTGCCTCCTGTTATTTGTGCCCTTGTATATACCTGTCTCTAATTGAGCTGGACCTTGTGACTTGCATCCCGTGAACAAACTATCAACAAATATTGTTATATCAACTCTATATTAATGTGTAAATAGACTCAGGTTTTCAACTCACCAGCCTTCTTCTACTCTCCCACCAGGTCATGCCGATGGATGATAGCTGCCATGTTGTTAGTTGCCCAATGGAGAAGCCCATATGGCAAGAAACTGAGAGATGCCTTTGGCCAGCAGCACACAAAGAACTGAATCCTGCCATTGCCACATGAGTGACCTTGGAATCAGGTCCTCTTCTAGTCAAGCCCTGAGATCACCACAGCCCTATATGCAAAATGCAGACATCTGAGAAACCTCCTGTAGTATTTAAGCAAATTGTCAATTTAATGTGTGTCAAAATAGTTATTTAATGTCCCATACATAATGTAACATACATAAATTCTACAGAAAAATTAAAACTTCGGCTGTCATTCAAAATAGCAAAAACATACATCTCTAAACATAAAACCCCAAACCCCAAAGCAGGAATATAGAAAAACACATGGGAAATTCTCCTTAAAGATATAAATTAATGGAAACTGCATTAGGTTCTTGGTAAAGAAGACATAATTCTCCCAACATAGCATGATGAACTCAATGAATTTGCGGACATACAAGTCACGTGTTGCTTTTTTTAATTGAAAAAAATCATCTGAATTTATAAAATCCCTGCAACTTGGAAGTCAGAAGTGAGGAGTATGGGTAAGCTTCCTCCTGAAAAGAGGACTCTTTCAAATAATTCACTTTTCCCTTTTCCTCTTCCATTAATAATAGCAAGTCCTCAGAGAATGGGATAACAGGGATGAGTTTTGCTAATTATGAGCTCTGTGTGTTGAGCTCTCAAGGCCATAGAAGAGTAAATACTCAGCCTGTGCCTCCAGCCCTTTAGGATCCTGGTCTCACTCCAGCAGGGTTCACATCTGTGTCTTCTCCAAGAATCACCATCTGCATCAAGAGGCCCATGACTAACTCTGTCTTTCTCCCAGTCCTGAGGACAGAGCATGAACTTTCATTGCTTGCTAGGCAGGAGACCAGCAGCAGATTCTCATTCCTTGGTCATACTCCAGCAGAGACACCAAGCAGCCTGGTGAGTATGATAGAGATGGTGGATGGAGAAGCGACTGTCAGGAACATTGTTTTTTCATCAGTAGGACAAATAGGAGAGTTGGGACAAACAGATGGGAGGGCAATGATATGCAAAGTTTCAGCTCAGAGCTCCATGTAGTTTATATTTGTGATTCTTGTGGGGATCCCAAAACTCTCATTCAAAGTTCCGCTTTTCTCCCACAGTGGTTCTGCCATTGTAGATATCTCCCCCATGACAGCAGGAATGAGTCCTAGTGAATTGTTCACAAAGCAGTGAACACGGACCAAGAAGGTGATGAGGATGATACTGATGAAAATGATGACAGTAGCACAATATTACAGACCTTAATTAGGGATTCTATGTACCAGGATCTGAGCTAAGATCTTTATTTAGACTGTTACCACTTATCTGCATTACTATCCCCAAAACAGGGAAACAAGCATTATCATCACTCTACAGTTGAGGATAAGAGCACAGCATTTTATGTAATTTTTACATAAATAATTTACATAAAAATGTCTTGCAGTCAAAAGGATCAAAGTCAGGTTTCAATGCAGACAGTGAGACTCCATTCACAGGGCACCTAGACAATATTCCCTCCTGCCAACTCATCCTGGCATTTCTCTTCCTTTCTTTACAGGCAGAGCCCCTCACCCACTGTGCTCTTCTCTTTGTGTTTCTGGTAGACCACAACGGAAAACAGTGGGTTGCCCTGGCTCATGAGCTATATAGTAAGTATGACTGAGACTACATGCAGGAATCACAGAAATTGTTGACACACGATAATTCTGGGAAGAGCTCTTTCTTGTCCCTGCTTCCAGATTTGCTTCAATTGTTCCACTTCCTCCTTCATTCTTGTAATTTATTCCCTCTTGATCTAAGGGAGACATAAATTCAAAATGTTGAGTTTCATTCTTACTCATGAAACAGTTACAAGGTATACTCTAGGAAGTTTGGAATAGCTTTCTGGATATCTGCTCAAACCATCATTGTTAAACAGTGAACAGTTTCAGATCCTGGTCCTCAGAGATACCCCATTTAATTTTGAATCCTAGCTGTTGCATTTATTATCTGTGTGACACTGGGAAAGTTGTTAGTATCTCTGAGGCTTAACGTTTTCATCTGAGTTGATCTCCAGTTGGTACAACTGCATTGAGTAAGATTTAAATATAAAGGGTATTGAACATGTGCCTAAATATGTGATGGATGTCTACAGTAAGGGCAAAGTAAATTTTAGCCATTTTTATTAGTATCAAGGCTAATCACCAGAGACCCAGCTAAATTATCTTGTGATCTACAAGTTTGACTTTCTCTGGATCCTGAGAGAACATTTAATTCTCATCTTTATGCAAGTAGACTCTGATGCCTGAAGGGAAACAACTTAATCTCATTCATTTCTGATTCCTCACAGACTATCATTGCTTGGCATAAAATAGGCTACAAGAACAGCAACAACCTCTGGTGTATATCGAAAATACACTTTCTTAGTTCTCAGAAACAGAGCATAGGCAATATGACTTCCATACACTGGGTACTTTCCTGTCTATGCTTTCATTACTTCCAGTGATGTTACATAGGGCGAGACAAAAGACAAAACAGTGGTTGCATCTATGTCACAAATTTTCTGAGAGACCTTTCATTTCCATTTAATAGAATCTATAATACTCAATTACAAAACATGTGGATATATTCTTAAAAATGAAAGCAAAAAAAAAAAAAAAAAGAGAGAGAGAAAGAGAAAGGGAAGTAAATCTTATTGTGTGAACTGAGACATCTGCTCGGAATTCCACTCATTCCATGAACAAATTACCTGGGACATGATAGGCTTCTGTCTCTTTGCTATATAGTAGAATAAAAGATCATTAAATATTTCTTGGGATTATGTTTTATCAATAACCCCCCTATTCCAATAATGATTCTAATTCTGATTTAAAACCATGGGTGGATATTTATGAAGTGCAAACCTCTGTTAGGTGTTACACCTGTCCCAAAGATGGATATTATTCTCCCCATTTCTAGCTAAAGGATACAAGCACAGAGAAGTGGGGAGATTGACACGCACTCCACATTTAGGGGGTGAAAGATGTGGGACTCAGACAAAGGTCTCCTGACTGCCATCCCTGGGCTCTGTGCTCTTGAACAGAGTGGAATGATTGTTTTCTTTTGAAACCCGCTTTAGTTCCAGATGAGCAAACAGAAGCAAAGCCTAAATTCTTTATTTTGTGATTTGGTGAGTTCATCTGTGAATAAGGGGAATGGGCCAAGCCTTTAATTTGTGAATAGTGTAGAACATAGAATTCTCTATGAATAGTAATGCATTTTGTAGTCCATTTTGGAAATCTGAGATTTGGAAATATTATTCCCTATACAAGATGGGAATTTTCACATGGACCTATCACGGAAAGGCCATTGCAAGACAGACTGAGGGATCCTTCTGATTCTATACCTTGACCATAAGAGTATTCAGTTGACTTTGTTTACATTTTCTATTGGAAAAATACATGTAGATAATTGAGTAAATTTGCACATGTATTCATTTTTATATGAATTAACATGAACTTACATAATTAACTTTGATGCATATATCTTATGGAAATTCTCACTTGTGTGATATGCAGATGGGCACTAGAATATTAGGTATATTCTAATAAGAAATTAGAAGATAAAATGATGTTCATCTCTCAGGTAATACTATGAATCAATTAAGTTGTTTGAAATAAATGTGTGTACTTCACAGAGACTTAAAATACAATATTTTGGTATTTGAGAACTTCTCAGGAAACATGTATATTATGATAGTATTTAGGTAATTTTTCAAGAAAACTGTTTATGAATACATAAACCAATACTGATATTGTGGAAACATTGACAGGAAAATACATCCACCAAATTCTTGACAGTGTTTGCCTTTGGGCAACTGAAGTGAAAAATAAAGGAATCATGCAGGGATAGCAAAAACCCTTAAATTTATCAATAATAAATGAGTTCTGAAGCAAGTGTGATTAAATATTTATATGTTTAATATGAGTAGTAGCTAATAATGGTAGTAATGATAAATGTTAACATTAATGGAACATTTACTACATTCCTGGCAATGGTTCTTTCTATCCTAGCTATGTGTTAGTATGACCAAAGGATTTATATGTAGAGATTCTGCTTTAATTGGTTCTAGGTTGTAACCAGCACATCAGTAAGTTTTTAAAGACCAACAGGTAATTATAATGACCAACTAGCATTGAGAACCACTGTCTAAGCACTTTATCATTATTATTTATTTTGATTTCTTATAGCAACCCATTAAGGTAGGTTTAGTTAATATAACCATGTTACAGATGAGTGAACTACCCAGGTATTTGTAATAGTATTCTCTGTTATTTTTACACTTGCGTTTTTCCCAAATTACCTCATTTTTCCAGTAATTTTATCGAGAGAATGTTGGTTTACAATGTTATCTAATTTTGGGTGTACATTGATATTTATCAGTTTCTGAAGTCTTCATCATGCTCACTGCCAATAGTCTAATTTTTGTCTGTCACCATGCATATATGCCCATTTACCCCTTTCGCCTGCCCCCAAACCCCCTTCCCCTCTGGTAACTGCTAATCTTTTCTCTTTATCCATGTATTTGTTATCTTCCACATATGAGTGAAATCATGCAATGTTTGTCTTTCTCTGTCTGGCTTATTTTGCTTAACATCATACACGCAAGATCCATCCATGTTGTTGCAAATGTGATGATTTTTTCTTTTTTATTGCTGAATAGTATTCCATGTATATGTACCACATCTTTTTTATCCGTTCATATGTAGAAGGGCACTTGGGTTGCTTCTATGTCTTGGCTATTGTGAATAATGCTGCAATGAACATAGGGGTGCATAAATCTCTTTGGATCATTGATTTCAAGTTCTTTGGATAAATACCCAGTAGTGGGATAGCTGGATTCCATGGTATTTCTGTTTTCAGTTTTTTGGAAAATCTCCATACCATTTCCCATGGTGGCTGCCCCAGTTTGCATTTCCACTAGCAGTGTATGAGGGTTCCGTTTTCTCCACAACCTCTCCAACATTTGTTGTTTTTTGTCTTGGTAATTACAGTCATTGTGAGAGGTGTAAGGTGATATTTCTTTGTAGTTTTGATTTGTATTTCCCTAATAATTAGTGATGCTGAACATCCTTTCATGTGCATATTGGCCATCTGTATACCTTCTTTGGAAAAATGTCTGTTCATATCCTCTGCCCATTCTTTGATTGAGTTGTTTTCTTGTTGTTGAGTTGTATGAGTTCTTCATATATTTTGGAGATCAGCCCCTTGTCAGATAAATGATTTGCAAATATTTTCTCTCAGTTACTGGGTTGTCTTTTCATTTTGTTCATGGTTTCCTTTGATTTGTAGAAACTTTTTAGTGTGATGTAGTCCCATTTGTTAACTTTCTCTTTTTTTTTCCCTTGCCAAAGTAGACATGGTGTTTGAAAAGATGCTACTGAGACCTATGTCAAATAGTGTACTGCTTATATGTTCTTCTAGGAGTTTTGTGGTTTCAGGTCTTACATTCAAGTCTTTACTTTATTTTGAGGTAATTTTTGTGTATGGTGCAAGATAATGGTCTACGTTCATTCTTTTTCATGTAGCTGTCTAGTTTTCCCAAAACCATTTATTCAAGAGACTTCCCTTTCTCCATTGTATGTTCTCGGCTCCTTTCTAGAAGATGAACTGTCCATAGATGTGTGATTTTCTTTCTGGTCTTTCAATTCTGTTCCATTGATCTATGTGTCTGTTTTTGTGCCAGTACCATGCTGTTTTGACTATTATAGCTTTGAGGTATATTTTGAAGTCAGGGATTATGATGCCTCCGGCTTTGTTCTTTTTCCTCAGGATTGCTTTGGCCATTTGGGGTCTTTTGTTGTTTCATATACATTTTAGGATTCTTTGTTCTATTTATATGAAGAGTGTCATTGGGAATCTGACTGGGATTGCATTGAATCTGTAGATTGCTTTAGGTAGTATGGACATTTTAACTTTGTATTCTTTGGACCCATGAACATGGAATATCTTTCCATTTTTTTTAAGGCTTCTTCAATTTCTTTCAATAATGTCTTATAGTTTTCAGTGTACAGGTCTTTCACCTCTTTGGTTAAGTTTATGCCTAGATATTTTATCCTTTTTGTTGCAATTGTAACTGGGATTGTATTCTTGATTTCTCTTTCTGCTAGTTGATTGTTAGTGTATAGAAATGCAGCTGAATTTTAAAAGTTGATTGTGTATCCTGTAACTTTGCTGTAGTTGTTTATCATTTCTAATAGTTTTCTGATGGATTCTTTAGGGTTTTCTAAATATAGAATCATGTCATCGGCAAATAGTGAGAGTTTCTCTTCTTTGTTTCCATTTTGGATTCCTTTTATTTCTTTTCCTTGTCTAGTGGCTCTGGCCAAAACCTCCAGTACTATGTTGAATAGGGGCAAGGGTGGGCATCCGTGTCTTGTTCCTGTTCTCAGAGGGATGGCTTTCTGTTTTTCACCCTTAAGTATGATGTGGGCTGTGGGTTTGTCACACATGGCCTTTATTATGTTGAGGTAATTTCCTTCTATATCCATTTTATTGAGAGTTTTTATCACAAATGGATGTTGGATCTTGTCAAATGCTGTCTCTGCATCTACTGAGATGATCACGTGATTCTTATTCCTCATTTTGTTAATGTGGTGTATCACACTGATTGATTTTCAGATGTTGGACCATCCCTGCATCCCTGGAATAAATCCCACTTGATCGTGGTGTATGATCCTTTTAAGGTATTGCTGTATTCAGTTTGTCAATATTTTGCTGAGGATTTTTGCATCTATGTTCATCAGTGACATTGACCTGTAGTTTTCCTTCTTTGTGTTGTTCTTGTCTGGTTTTGACATCAGGGTAATGTTGGCCTCATAGCATGAGTTAGGAAGTATTCCATCTTCTTCATCTTTTTGCAACAGCTTGAGAAGGATGTGTATTAAATCTTCTTTGAGTATTTGGTAGAATTCTCCAGAGAAGCCATCTGGTCCTGACCTTTTGTTTTTGGGGAGGTTTTTGATGACTGTTTCAATCTGTTTATTTGTGATTGGTTATTCAGATTCTTTTTTTCTTCTTGATTCAGTTTTTGGAGGCTGTATGAATCTAAGAATTTATCAGTTTCTTCTAGATGGTCCAATTTGTTGGCATATAATTTTTCATAATATTCTCTTACAATCCTTTGTATTTCTGCAGTATCCTTTGTAATTTCTCCTCTTTCATTTCTAATTTTTTTATTTGAGCCTTCTCTCTCTTTTTATTAATGAGTCTGGGAAAGGTTTGTCAATTTTGTCTATCTTCTCAAAGAACCAGCTTTTAGTTTCATTAATCCTTTCTACTGTTTTTTTTTATGTCTCTATTTCATTTATTTCTCCTCTTATTTTTACTATTTCCTATCTTCTGCTGACTTTGGGCTTTGTTTGTTCTTCCTTTTCTAATTCTATTAGGTGCAGTTTAAGATTCATTATTTGAGATTTTTCTTGTTTGTTGAGGTGGGCCCTTATTGTTATGAATTTCCCTCTTATGACAGCTTTTGCTCCATCCCCTAAGACTTGGTATATTGTATTTTCATTTTCGTTTTTCTCCAGGTATTTTTTAGTTTCCAAGTTAAGTCATTTTTCACCTGATAAGAGAAATGAAGACCCAATTGCGTTCAGGGAGCTGAATTTAGGAGAAATGCAATACCTCTTTGTAGGAAGGATTGACTTAAAAAGCTCTTAAACTGGGACAAGCAGGCCATATTAAGGATTCAGGCCTGGACTTTCTTCTGAATTTCTCAACTATTCATAAGAGGTTGGATTGGAGGGAAAAACAATGCTTCACAAATGTTTAGGATTAGAAACATATGTAAGAATTTTCACCAAGCCACTACAAAAACAGCAAAAAATGATATTAACCTCAGATGTTTCCCTGAGATTGTGTAGCAATGATAAAAAAATAACCTGGCAAAAAATGAAAGATAGATGCAGATTGTTCATCAAAATGTAATTATTGCTTAATCATTGGTGCATTGTAAATTAATGCCACCTTTTGGATCAGTGATGCTATATGACTCTGTGCATTTACCAAAAACTTATTTATCAAATGTGAAGTTCATCAAGGCCAAATATTTATACATTTGAATTATTTTGAAAAGACTTTGAGCAGACACTCACACATTTGAGTGGGCGCTTATACCCATGGAAGATGGATGTCATACAATCAAATAAAAAGGAATCCAGGAGGATCATTGGCATATAAAATGCTACATGATTATGAGCATTATATTTTAATTTAGAATCTAGCTAGTGGTGTTTTAGCTCATCTAGGGCTACATTCCAAATTAATGACATTTCTTGCACTGCATTTGGATAAGATAAAGTACACATGACTGCTTCTTAGTGTCCTTTAATTTGTATACTTTTTTTCTTAAGAGAATGACATTTCTTATTTTTAATTTTTCCTTCGAAAGTAGGGTGCAGATATTTTACTGTGTTCATGGATTTGTTATCTCAAATGTCCTTCCTTATCTAATAATCTTGGCTCAGTGGTTCTAAAGTGAGTGTATGTAGAAACAGGTGAATAGTCCTGACATCAGTAAGGAATGAGTTCTAAAGACAGTTCATAACTGAGAAATATCTCTGAAGGTAATGGGGTGTAAGGTTTCAAGTGTGAATAGTTTTGAATTGCTTGAATGCAAAATATTAACCTTTGGCTGGGTGCCTCTTCACTGTGTTTTGTTTATTCAACACTCTCTGCTTTTTTAAAAGGTGTCATATCTAGATGGGACCACAGAATCTAACAAGTGTCTTAGAATTCCACCTCCTCGGTCTCTCAGATGATCTGGAATTGCAACCCCTACTCTTTGGGCTTTTTCTAACCATGTACCTGGTCACCGTGTTTTGGAACCTGCTCATAATCCTGACTGTCAGCTTTGACTTCCACCTCCACACCCCCATGTACTTCTTCCTTTCAAACCTGTCTTTGGCTGACATCAGTTTCAGCACCACTACAGTCCCCAAAATGCTGGTTAACCTCAAGACACACAGCAAATCCATCACCTATGCAGGCTGCTTAACTCAGGTGTCCTCATTTTCTCTTTTTGTATGTTTAGACAGTCTACTCCTGACCGTGATGGTCTATGACCGGTTTGTGGCTATTTGTCATCCTTTGCACTATCCAGCCATCATGAACTTCCACCTCTGTGGCTTGTTGGTCCTGGTGTCATTTTTCGTCAGTCTGTTGGACTCCCAGCTGCACTACTTGATGATGTCACAGCTTACCTTCTGTGCAGATGTGGAAATCCCTCATTTCTTCTGTGACCCTCCTCAACTCCTCAAACTTGCCTGTTCTGACACTTCCACCAATAACATATTAATCTATTTTATTGGTACCATCTTTGGTGGTGTTCCACTCACAGGGATCCTTTACTCTTATACTCGAATTATTTCCTCCATACTGAGGATCTCATCATCAGGTCTGAGGTACAAGGCTTTCTCTACCTGTGGCTCTCACCTGTCAGCTGTTTGCTTATTTTATGGAACGGGCCTTGGGGTGTACCTCGGTTCCAGTGTCTCATCTTCCCCGAGGAAGGAAGCAGTGGCCTCGGTGATGTACACTGTGGTCACTCCTATGCTGAACCCCTTCATCTATAGCCTGAGGAATAGTCACATCAAGAATGTGTTGTGGAGGATTGTCAGCAGAATAGCCTAATCTCAATACTTGTGCTATCTTTTGGTTCATATGCCTGGAAAATGCAGCAAAACCAAACAGTGTAACAAGAAATTCTGAGTCTGCAGTCATATAGTGTATATGTACCTATACAGCTCTCTGCTTTCAATTTACACAATTTTACCTCTTACTGTAGCTGTAATAAAGCTTGGAGATTATTTTGGACTCCCTACTTAAGTCATAGCCCCTCTAGGATTATACGGCACACATCTGTATACCCTTTCACTTTCCTGACACATTACCCAAGACTCTTGGTCACGAGCAGTCTTGTTTCTGTCATTGAAAAATAATCACAGCTCTCTCTTTCTTGTTATTTTTTGTTTCTATCCTTTTCCCAAGATTTTTTTCTATATGTTAGGAGGATCTAAACCCTACCTTAAGGACGAAGATATCTACTATATTTTTGCTCCTTAATGATCTTCGTCAGATTCTTGAGAAAGCAGAGTGATAATTAAATTTCCTGTCCAAACCAGGGTAGTATTTTTAAATTTAAATTTGGCACTATTAATACTGAGTTTGAATAAACAATTATCAATTGAGACTTTCCTGGGAAAACTAGAATGTATGATTCCCAAGGAGAAAATGGGAGAGGACAACAGGAGCAAAGGAAATTCTCAATTTCCCTGATAATTCTCCCTCCCATTTCATCTAATATCTCGCTAATCACATAACATAGCCAGACACAAAGGGACAAGTGCTGTATGACTCCAGTTATAGGAGGTCTCTAGGTGCCTCAAATTCGTAGAGACAGACAGTAGGATGGTTGTTGCCAAGGACTGGGGGTGGAAAATGGGGAGTTAGTGTCTAAAGGGGACAGAGTTTCAGATTCAGAAAATGGGAATGTTCTGGAAATGGATGGTGGTGATGGTTGCACAAAAATGTGAATGTACTTAATGCCACAGAACCGTACGCTTACAAATCGTTAAGATGGTAAATTTTATGTTATTTTACCACAATAATAATAAAATGATCTCCTGTCAGAAACGAGGAACATGTTACTCCACATGGTGGGTATGTTACTCAGCCCTCAGCAATCAAGCCCTATAGGGATCTGTCTCAGTTGCAGGAAGTCACCTTAAATAAGGTCATGCCTACTTCCTTGGGCAGACCATTCCTGATGACTCTTCAATGCAGGTGTAAACATTTAGCCCTTTGGCCCTAATTCCAGCTGACTCCAAGGGATTATCCTAGCTCCAGAGCTCCCTGGTGGTTTTTGGAGGCCTTTGAAAGGCTTCAGCTTGGCTTGACTTTTTCCACTGTTCTTGCTTGCTACAAAGAGTTTGCCAAACTGTAAAGTCTGAGGGAACAGTCCCACTGGACTGCCCTCACTTCAGACCAGTTGGCTACATTTTCAGGGACTCCCTCACATTCAATATTTTGCTAGAATGATTCAAACTGTGGGGACTCCCACAGATTTGATAATGGACTGGATTGGCTCACAGAACTTAGGAAACCATTGGACTTATGAAGACAGTTTTTTTATAGCAAAATGATACAAATTAGAATGTTCCAAAGGAAGATACACATAGGGCACATATGTACGGAGGGCCTCCATATGTAAAGCTTCTTGTCCTTTCCCCATGGAGTCCAGACACCAGACCTATTACCTCTTCCTGTCTACAATGTGTGACAATACTCAAAGAATATTGCCAACCAGGTGTCTCACCTGAGCTTCAATGTCCAGAATTTTTATTGAGGCTTCATTATATAGACATGATTAGTTGAATTATTGTCCATATAGTTGAACTTGATTTCCAGACTCCCTCCCCAGAGGCTGGGCTGATATCAATTTGTCGAAAGCTACAATGCTTTAATCACATGATTGGAATTTTCTGCATGACCAGTTTCTATCCTGAGTCATTTCATTAGCATAAAATATCACGTATGATCCACAGGATGGGAGCCCACCATGAATAACCAATCACTCCTAACACTAGGGAAATTTCAAGGGTTTAAATGTTAGCTCCCTGGAACTGGGACAAAGGCCATTACTCTTTTTAGGTGAGGATGAATTACTTACTACACATCTACCTTTCCACAGGTGTGGAATTCAGGAGGTCTGCCTCTTAAACATCCTCATGTTAATCACTGTCTCAGAGTTGGCTTCACAAAGAACTCAACTTGGGACAACTTGTTTACTAACAAAATTAATTTGAGAAGATTTTAAAGACAAATAACAAATAAACAAATAACTATTCCAAGATAATTATTTGAATAGTCAATGATGGTCTGTGAATCACAAACCCAATGCTGGTCTCCATCATGGGAAAATTCAAAGACAGGAGATGGACAATAAAAATTGAGGGGCATCAGGGAGATCCCCATAGAAAATCTTAATGAATCTGGAAACCCAAATTCAGAGATGTTTTATAGAAAGGGGGTCCAGGGTTTGAAATAATATCTGCATGTATATTATACTTCAAAAAAGTTTATTTAAAAATATTAACACCCTAGGGTGTAAATAAAGTATGATTTAAGACTAGTAATTAATTTGGCCTCTGTCATCCTCCTGAAAAATCTCCTCCTCAAGTTGCTAGAGACAGTTGTCCAGTCACAAGCACTCTCCACCCCAATTATGTCACTAGTTTGGTCAGAGCCCCTAGATTCTTCTGTTCATTAGATTTTGAAGGCACTGAGTGTGGGGATAGCCTCATGGTTTAACACTGAGGATATTCTGCCCTTCCAGGAAGAGAAGGTTTCTGAAGAACTGAGGAACATTCCAAGGCTTGTCCATTAGAATAAAGAGATGACACTAACTAGTGGAAGGTGCTTTAACTTCATCTTGGCAGACACACTACTTAATTCTCATTCTTTCCACTGTCAAAATCCACCGACATATAGCTGTTCAGATTTTCCAGTGAGAGACCTACTCCCTTCTAGGTTGCTCAGGTCCCCCCAATTTTGTCATTTTATTATTAGTTTTTAAAACTTCTTCTTTGAGGTCATATTGGCTTATAATATTGTGTAAATTTCAGGTATACATTATTGTAGTTCAGTTTCTGAATAGACTGCGTCATGTTCACCACCAATAGTCTAGTTTTACCCACCACCATACATATGTGCCTCTCTACCCCTTTTGCATTCCCCCAACCCCCTTCCCCTCTGGTAACCACAAATCTGTTTTTATCCATAAATTTGTCTTCCACATGTGAGTGAAATCATACAATATTAACCTTTCTCTGTCAAGCTTATTTCGCTTAGCATAATTCCCTCAAGGTCCATCCATATTTTTGCATATGGCACAACTTTGTCTTTTTTATGACTGAGTAGAATTCTGTTGTATATATACACCACATCTTCTTTATCTATTCATTCACTGATGGGCCCTTGTGTTGCTTCAATGTCTTGGCTATTGTGAATAATGTTGTGATGAACATGGGGATGCATAAATCTCTTTGAAGAGTGGATTTCATATTCTTTGGATAAATTTCCAGTAGCGGGATAGCTAGATGATATTTATATTTTTAAGTTTTTGATAAATCTCTATAGTCTTTTCCATAGTGATTACACCAGGTTGCCTTCCCATCAGCAGTGCATGAGGGTTCCATTTTCTCCACATCCTCTCCAACATTTGTTATTTCTTGCCTTATTAATTATAGCCATTCTGACAGGTGTAAGGTGATATCTCATTGTAGTTCTTTTTGTTTTATTTTGTTTTTGAGGAAGATTAGCCCTGAGCTAACATCTGCTGCCAATCCTCCTCCCTTTGCTGAGGAAGACTGGTGCTGAGCTAACATCCATGCCCGTTTTTCTCTACTTTATATGTGGGATGCCTGCCACAGCATGGCTTGCCAAGTGGTGCCATGTCTGCACCCGGGATTCTAACTGGTGAACCCTAGGCTGTGGAAGCGGAACGTGTGAACTTAATCACTGCGCCACCTGGCTGGCCCCTGATTGTAGTTTTTGATTTGCATTTCTCTAATAATTAGTGATGTTGAGCATCTTTTCATGAGTCTGCTGGCCACCTGTGTATATCTTCTTTGGAAAAATGTCTGGTCATATCCTCTGCCAATTTTTTTTAAAAGTAATTTCATTGAGATCATAATGGTTTATAACATTGTGTAATTTCGGATGTACATTCTTGTTTATCAATTTCTGAATGGACTTCTTTTGTTTCTCTTGTCTGAGTAGACATGGTATTCGAAGAGACTAATAAAACCAATGTCAAAGAGTATAATGCCTATATTTTCCTCTAAGATTTTTATGGTTTCAGGTCTTACATTCAAGACTTTAATCTATTTTGAGTTGATTTTTGTGCTAACAGGCCAAGGGAAGAACCTCAATGGCGCCCACCAAGGTCTGTGTCAGTACACCTGGACCAGGTCAGAATAATGGCCCCCACCAATGTCTCAGTCTCCGGAGAGTTCCCTCCTCTCACCAAGATGCCTCCAGAGCCCACCAGGTGAGTCTCGTTTCACCAAAGGACTGTCAGCCTTCTCTCTTGTGATTTTAGGTTGCTGCAGTGAGTGAGTTTGTGCGTGGGCCCTTTAAGACCCAGGTCTTTTAGACTTTTGGCCGATAGCTTTTCTGGGGGTATCCTCACTGCAGTTAATAGCCAGAAAAGCCGGACAGTAAGGCTCTCGTCTGGGTTGGGCTGAGTCTGCAGGGTGCTTATAGCTGTATCGGCCCCTGCTCCAGACCTCACTCCTCCAGGGAGGGCTGTGTACCTTAGGGTGGCTCCCGCCTGGCCAGCTGAGAAGCTCTGCAGCTCCCAAAGGTGGCTTTTTTTCTCTCCAGTGGGAATTTCTGCCTCGTCTGCCTTAGTCAGGACTGTCCCTTGTTGTGGGGGCTCTTTTTATCCAGTTTTCAGTTTTCTCTCCAGGGTAATTTTTCCAAAAATAGTTGTAACCTGGTTGTGTTCATGGGAGAAGACAAGTTCAGAATCTGCTTACACTGCCATCTTGACGAGATCTCTCTAGACCAAATTCTCCAAAACTTTGGAGCAATACCCAAAGGGGAGAATGAATCTAGGAGTGAGTGTCATTTTCACTGAATGAATTGGGAATGTGGATCATTCCCATGACATTGGAAATTTTAACATTGCATGCAGATATTGGAATATACAGGATAAAGAAAGGATAAGTGATAAGTGATGGTGTAAATCCCACAGGTTCGTTTCCTGGGTGCAGACCTGCACCACTCGTCTGTCAGTGGCCATGCAGTGGTGGCAGCTCACATACAAAAAGGGGAAGATTGGCAGCAGATGTTAGCACAGGGCAAATCTTCCTCAGCAAGAAAAAAGAGACAAGTGTTGGCAATGATGTGGAGAAACTGGAACGTTTGCATACTGTTGATGTAAATAGGAAATGTCTTAGCCACTAAGGAACACGGTTTGGAGGTTCCCCAGGAAATGAAAAACAGAACTGATCTCTCATCCAGCAATCCCACTTCTGGGTAATTGCCCAAAAGAATTGAAATCAAGAACTTAAAGAGATAGTAGCACTCCTATGTACATTGCAGCACTATTCACAATAGCCAACATATGGGAAAACCTAAATGTCCACCGAGAGATGGAATGGCTAAAGAAACTTTGATTATATACATATGTATGAAAAGACTATATATATAATGGAATACTATTCACCCTGAAAAAAAGAAAAAAAGTCTTGCCATTTGCAACAACATAGAGGAACCTTAAGGATGATATGCTAAGTGACATAAGCCAATCACAGAAAGACAAGCATTACATGATTCCACTTACATAATGTATATGCCAGGGGCTGGCAGTAGGGGGAAATAGAGAATTATTAATGAAAGAACATAAAGTTTCCATCAAGCAAGATGAATAAGCTCTAGAAATATGCTGTACAGCATTGTACCTATAGTCAACAATCATATGTGAACACTCCAAAATTTAAGAGGGTAGATCTCATGTTAAGTGATATGTCTACAATGTAAAAAATTAGTTTTCCTTAGGGCATAAGTATTAACTGAGAGAATGGGAATATTGTCAGATTCTTGATATACAAGACCTAATTTTCCTTCAATTACTTGGTCATTTGAGTTCATTTGATGATGATAAACTCACACATTGATGTATGTTAATTTAAAATGTAAGTCTGAATTTTTTATTAAGATTACAAAACTTCGAAATCAGAAGGAAGAGTACACGTGAGATTCCTCCTGAGAAGTGGAAGGCCTCAGTTCCTACAAGGGACATTTACGTTTCCTCTGATTCTGTTCCATTAATCTCAACAAATCCTCAGAGATTGGGATAACATGGACCAATCTGGCTAATTATGAGCTCTGTGTATTGAGCTCTCCAGCCCACACAGCTCTAAATAATCAGCCTGTGTCCTGCAACCTTTCAGGTTGCTGGTCCAAGTATAGTTGGAACTGTGTGTGTGTCTTCTCTTCCCAGAGTTATTGTATGCATCCAGGGGTCTATGCCTGACTCTGTCTTCCTGCCGGCCCTGAGAATAGGGCCTGAGCCTTCACCACTCATAAGGCATGGGAAGAGCGACAGATCATCATTCCTTTGTCATGACCATGGATAGAAGCAGCACAGTCCAGTGAGTGCCCTTGGAGCTATTGGATACAGGATAGACTGTAAGAGCATTGTTTCTTTAATATTAGGATGAGTACGACAGTAGTAGATCAGAGGGCACCAATATGAAGTTTCAGCTCGGAGGCCTGTGAAGGTAATGTTCTTGGTTCTGGTGGGAATCTGAGAACGCTCATTCAGAGTTTGCTTTCCTCCCACACTGGTTCCAGCTCCCACAGGCATCTCTCCTACTGGAGCAGGAAGTGAGCCCCTCTAATCTGTCCCCTAAGCTCTCAAAAACTATTCATGAAGGTGATGATGAAGATGAGTGGGGGATGATGCAAGATGAACTTGTACATGATATTGTGAACCTTTATTAAAGATTCTCAAGTGCTATGCTCTGAACTAAGTGCTCCATATGGCTTGTTTCATTTCATGTGCATAGTCACCCCTAAGATATATGTGCACATGTTATTGTTCCTCTGCAGATGAGGAAAGGATTCTAGACCTTTAATGTAACTCGATCTGGGATAGAATGGGATGAAGCCCGGTTTCAATCAAACTGTCTGACTCTAGACCCAGGGACCCTGGCCAGAATTCTCCCTCTACAAACCCTACCAGCCATATCCTTTCTTTGGTAGTTTCATGCAGAATCCCTCTGCTCACTGTGCTCTTCTCCTTGGAGGTTACTGGTAGACCACAGTGCAGAGCAGTGGCTGGCACTTGCTGGGTGAACTGTAGGAAGGATGGCTAATCACAGGCAGGGATCACAGAAAGAGCTGGATCCTGACAATTTAGAGCAGATCTCTCTCTTAACTCTGCTCATGGATTTTGACTCAGCTGTCCACTTCCTCCTCCATTCTTGTAATTTAACCCTTCTCTATTTCAAAGGGAGATGTAGTATCAAGTCTTTCAGATCCATCCATACTCAGGAAACAGGAGCTATTGAAAGATGTATAATAGGTGTGTCATTGATTAAGACCTCTGGATCTCTGCCTTAAATGTTCTGAATTTTAACAGAGTGAAGACATTAACTGCATGTGCTACAGAGATCCATAATGTAATTTTAAGTCCTATCTGCTCTACTTTTTATCTAGTGACCTGGAGCAAGCTCTTAATATGTCTGAGCCTTAACATTGTCATCAGAGTTGATTCCTGGTTGATAGCACTCCATTGAGAAAGGACAAAGTAGACAATGCACTGTCTATGCAATTAAAATGTGATAGATACACATAGGCAAAAATTTATGCATTATTATTAATATTGATAACACTAATCTTCATTCATGCCATTTGACCAAAATATTTGATGATCTGATGGTTTGGTTTTCAAAGGCTATCCAACAGACCTCTGTATTTTTCTCCCTATACAAATAGATATTGAGTGCTTGGAAGGAAATGACTGAGTCAAATTCACCTCTGATTCCCCGGATCTTACACCGTCTTTGGCACAGAGTAGGCAACAATAACAGAAAACCCTAAAATATGTTAGATATTGAGTAGACTCTCTTTTGGTTCAAGAAACAGAGCATAGACACTATAGCTCGTACAACTGAAGCCTTCTTGCCTATGCCTTCATCTGTTTAATGAATGTCTCAAAGGTCAAAAGACAAGATAAAATAGCAACTGCTTGTGTGTGTCTCATAGACATTCAGTAAGATTTATTATTTTCCATAGCATCTACAATATTCAATTATTCAAAAACTGTCATAGTGATTTTCATAAGTATGAAAAAGAAGAGGGAGAATGAGAATAGGAAGGTACATTTTGTTGTGTGGGCTGAGAAACATTTTAGGATTTCTAGTGTCCTGAGACAAGAGAGCCTTCAGAGTCTCTGCTGTATAATCAAATAAAAGGTTATTAAAACTTTCTTAAGGTTGCATTTCATCAATAAACCCACTGTTCCTATGATGCCCCAATTCCTGCTACAAAACGATAATCAACTATTCCTTAAGTTCCCCGTCCCTTGGATTCCACACATCTCTGGAGTTGGCTGTTGTTCTCTTCATTTCCACATCAGGAACATGAGCACAGAGAAGTTGAAGGATTTACACACACTTCTGTGAGAGTAATGAACCAGTGGTTTTTAGGGGTACTTGTGGGACTAATATGGAAAATCCTATGGATTATAGGATTTTTCTATTAATAGTAATGTACTTTACAGCCCATTCTGAAAATCTGAAATGTGGAAATATTATTCCCCATCTAAGATGTGAATTTTCACGTGGAGCTATCATGGAATGACTATCATGGAATGGCTATCATGGAAGTTTCAAGTTAGATACTTGATAATATACCTGATTCTATGCTTTAATAATAGCATCTGGTTGACAGCAATTGATTTTTCTATCGGGAAAACAAATATAGGCAATAAATAGTAAAATTTAACTGGCATTGATTTTTACAACAAAACAACTGTCCTTCATGCAATTATCATATAGGAATTCTCTCTCACTTGTATGCAATGGATGAGGCAAAGGAATTTTCATAGGATTGTTGAAATAAGGAACTGATAAATAAAATGAAGTTCGTTCCTTAGTAAAACTGTGTATCAGTTAAAGTATTATATCTAGTGTTAAACACAATGTTGTAGTAAATAAGAATGTTTAGATGCAATATGTATAGTAATATCCTATTTAGATAAATTTTCAAGAAAACCCTTAAAAAATATATATAAATAAATACTAACATCGTGGGAACAATGACAGGAAAATATACCCACGAAATTAATGACAGTTGTTGTTTTGGGAGACAAGTGTTCAGGGCAATGCAATCATGCAGGGATTTAAAGAAAACTCAATTTTATGTGTAACATTTCAAATCTCTATGGAATATGAGTTTGAAGAAGATATTTTTAAATGTTCATATTTTTAATATAGATATTGGGTATAAATTATAGCAATAATGGGTAATAGTAAGTGAACATTTTCTAAGTGCCTGGGAATACTCTAAGGCATTGCTCTTGACGCTGGCTGTATGTTGAGACCACTAGGAACAGTATGTAGAGAGATTATTATTTAATTGGTTCTAGTCTGTTGCCAGGGCATTGGCACATTTTACAGCATTCACAGGTAAATAGAACGACAAACTAGGATTGAGAACCATGGGTCTGAGCACTTTATGTTTAATTTGATTTAATTTGTTAAAACACCCTATAAAGTAAGTTCAATTATTATCTTCATTTTACTGAAGTGAAAACTTTCCAGGTGTTTGATATATCCAACTCTGTCCTTTTCTCTTTTGTGTTTTCCCCAAATTAACTCATAGTGTGAAAATGAACATCAGAACTGGCTTTAGGGAGTCTATTTAAGAACTGTATTTAAGGACAATTGATTTAAAGGAAAATTGATTTATGGAAAATCCTCCCTGTGTTGGTACAGGATGAAATGAATTAGGCATAAGAAGCCTGGATTTCAGACCTGATTTTGGGAACTCCCATGGTCCTAAATTCTTCAAATGTAAATAAAAGAGATGGATTTGAGGAGGACACAGCATTTCCAAATGTTTAGGACAAAAAAAAAAATACATGTAAGCACTTTTACCAAGCTGCTACAAAATGGAGACCAGAAAAAGAAAGAGCAGCGTCCAACATCAGATGTTTCCCCGGGGTTATGTAGGGTTGCTATACAATCCTCATAAGATGAGAAATTGGAAGAAACTGTTTTTTTTTTTTTAAAGTTAATTATTGTTGAATGATTGAGAAGTGCACTGAACACTAATGCCATCTATGGGGCCAATGCTGCTGTATGATTTTGTTCATTTACCAAAATATATTTATCAAAATTTCAAGTCTACCAGCCAAGGGTAGGAGTTATAATTGAAAAGATTTTTCCGCAGTTTTATTGAGATATAATTGACATACAACACACTATAAGTAAGATGTGCATCATAATAACTTGACTTACATCTATTGTGAAATGATTACCACAGTATATTTAGCAAACATCCATCATCTCATATAGAGACAAAAAAGGAAAATGAGTTCTTTTCCTTATGATGAGAACTTTTAGGATTTACTCTCTTAACAACCTTCAAATATACCATAAAGCAGTGTTAACTGTAGTCATCATATTGTACATTACATCCCAAGTACTTTTTCACCCTGCAACTGGAAGTTTGAACATTTTGACCACCTTCATCCAATTCCTCCACTACCTAACCCCTGCCTCTGGTGGCCACAAATCTGATCTCTTTTTCTATAAGTTTGTTTGTTTTTAAATTCCACATCTAAGTGAGATCATACAATGTTTGTCTTTCTCTGTCTCACTTATTTCACCTAGCACAATGCCTTCAAGGTCCATCCGTGTTGTCACAAATGACAGGATTTCATCCTTTTTTATGGCTGAAAAATATTCCATTATGTATATCACATTTTCTTCCTCTATACATTTATCAATGGACATTTAGGTGGTTTCCACATTTGAATATTATAAATAAAAATACTATGACCATGGAGGTGCAGATATCTCTTCAACATAGTGATTTTGTTTCCTTTGGATATACTCCCACAAGTGGAATTGCTGGATCTTAAGGTATTTCTATTTCGAATTTTTTGAGGAACCTCCATACTGTTTTGCATAGTGGATGTACCAATTTGTAATCCCACCAACAGTCCACAAGAGTTCTCTTCAAAAGACCTTTTTTTTTTATTAAGATTATGATAGATTACAACCTTGTGAGATTTCAGTTGTACATTATTGTTAGTAATGTTGTGGGTACACCACTTCATGCTTTGTGCCCTCCGCCCACCCCCCCTTTTCCCTGGTAACCACCGATCGGTTCTCCTTGTCTATATGTTAACTTCCACCTATAAGTGGAGTCATATAGAGTTCGTCTTTCTCTGTCTGGCTTATTTCGCTTAACATAATACCCTCAAGGTCCATCCATGTTGATGCTAATGGAACAATTTGGTCCTTTTTATGGCTGAGTAGTATTCCATTGTGTATATATACCATATCTTCTTTATCCGGTCATCAGTTTCTGGGCATTTAGGTTGGTTCCACGTCTTGGCTATTGTAAATAATGCTGCGATGAACATAGGGGTGCATGGGACTCTTGGGATTGCTGATTTCAGGTTCTTAGGATAGATACCCAGTAGTGGGATGGCTGGGTCATAGGGTATTTCTCTTTTTAACTTTTTGAGAAATCTCCATACTGTTTTCCATAGTGGCTGCACCAGTTTGCATTCCCACCAACAGTGTATGAGGGTTCCTTTTTCTCCACAACCTCTCCAACATTTGTCACTCTTGGTTTTGGATGTTTTTGCCAATCTAACGGGTGTAAGGTGATATATTAGTGTAGTTTTGATTTGCATTTCCCTGATGATTAGTGATGATGAACATCTTTTCATGTGTCTATTGGCCATACATATATCTTCTTTGGAGAAATGTCTGTTCATGTCCTCTGCCCATTTTTTTGATCGGGTTGTTTGTTTTTTTGTTGTTAAGCTGTGTGAGTTCTTTCTATATTATGGAGATTAATCCTTTGTCAGATAAGTAGCTTGTGAATATTTTTTCCCAATTAGTCGGCTGGTGTTTTTGTTTCAATCCTGTTTTCCCTTGCCTTGAAGAAACTCTTTAGTCTGATGAAGTCCCATTTGTTTATTCTTTCTATTGTTTCCCTCATCTGAGGAGTTATAGTGTCCGAAAAGATTCTTTTGAAACTGATGTCAAAGAGTGTACTGCCTATGTTCTCTTCTAGAAGACTTATTGTTTCAGGCCTAATCTTTAGGTCTTTGATCCATTATGAGTTTATTTTTGTGAATGGTGAAAAAGAATGGTCAATTTTCATTCTTTTACATGTGGCTTTCCAGTTTTCCCAGCACCATTTGTTGAAGAGACTTTCTTTTCTCCATTGTAGGCCCTCAGCTCCTTTGTCAAAGATTAGCTGTCCATAGATGTGTGGTTTTATCTCTGGGCTTTCAATTCTGTTCCATTGATCTGTGCACCTGTTTTTGTACCAGCACCATGCTGTTTTGATCACTGTAGCTTTGTAGTATGTTTTGAAATCAGGGATTGTGATGCCTCCGGCTTTGTTTTTCTTACTCAGGATTGCTTTAGCAATTCGCGGTCTTTTGCTGCCCCATATGAATTTTAGGATTCTTTGTTCGATTTCTGTAAAGAATGTCCTTGGGATTCTGATTGGGATAGTGTTGAATCTGTAGATTGCTTTAGGTAGTATGGACATTTTAAGTATGTTTATTCTTCCAATCCATGTGCATGGAATGTCTTTCCATCTCTTTATGTCGTTGTCAATTTCTTTCAAGAAAGTCTTGTAGTTTTCATTGTATAAATCTTTCCCTTCCTTGGTTAAATTTATGCCAAGGTATTTTATTCTTTTCGTTGCGATTGTGAATGGGATTGAGTTCTTGAGTTCTTTTTCTGTTGGTTCATTGTTAGTGTATAGAAATGCTACTGATTTATGTATGTTGATTTTATATCCCGCAACTATGCTATAGCTGTTGATTGTTTCTAATAGTTTTCCTATGGATTCTTGGCGGTTTTCTATATATAAGATCATGTCGTCTGCAAACAGCGAGAGTTTTACTTCTTCATTACCTATTTGGATTCCTTTTCTTTCTTTTTCCTGCAAAATTGCTTTGGCCAACACCTCCAGTACTATGTTGAATAGGAGTGGTGGAAGTGGGCACTCTTGTCTTGTTCCTGTCCTCAGAGGGATGGCTTTCAGTTTTTGTCCATTGAGTATGATGTTGGCTGTGGGTTTGTCATATATGGCCTTTATTATTTTGAGCTACGTTCCTTCTATACCCATTTTATTGAGGGTTTTTTTAATCATAAATGGATGTTGGATCTTGTCGAATGCTTTCTCTGCATCTATTGAGATGATCACGTGGTTTTTGTTTCTCATTTTGTTAATGTAGTGTATCATGTTGATTGACTTGTGGATGTTGAACCATCCCTGTGTCCCTGGTATAAATCCCACTTGATCATGGTATATAATCTTTTTGATGTATTGCTGTATTCGGTTTGCCAGAATTTTGTTGAGGATTTTTGCATCTATCTTCATCAGTGATATCGGCCTGTAGTTCTCCTTCTTTGTGTTGTCCTTGTCAGGTTTGGGGATCAGAGTGATGTTGGCTTCATAGAATGTGTTAGGGAGTACTCCATCTTCCTCAATTTTCTGGAATGGTTTGAGAAGGATAAGTATTAAATCTTCTTTGAATGTTTGGTAGAATTCTCCAGAGAAGCCGTCTGGTCCTGGACTCTTATTTTTGGGGAGGTTTTTGATTACTGTTTCTATTTCTTTACTTGTGATTGGCCTATTCAGATTCTCTGTTTCTTCCTGATTCAGTTTGGGTGGTTGTAAGAGTCCAGGAATTTGTCCATTTCTTCTAGGTTGTTCAATTTGTTGGCATATAGTTTTTCATAGTATTCTCTTATGATCCCTTGTATTTCTTGGTATCTGTCGTGATTTCTCCTCTCTCATTCCTAATTTTATTTATTTGAGATTTCTCTCTTCTTTTCTTGGTGAGTCTGGCTAAGGGTTTGTCGATTTTGTTAATTTTTTCAAAGAACCAACTCTTTGTTTCATTGATCCTTTCTACTGTCTTTTTTGTTTCAATACCGTTTATTTCTGCTCTTATTTTTATTATTTCCCTCATTCTACTGATCTGGGCTTTGTTTCTTCTTCTTTTTCTTGTTCTGTTAGGTGTCGTTTGAGGTTGCTTATGTGAGCTTTTTCTTGTTTAGTGAGGTGAGCCTGTATTGCAATGAATTTCCCTCTTAGGACTGCTTTTGCTGCATCCCAAATGATTTGGTATGTCGTGTTCTCATTTTCATTTGTCTCCAGATAATATTTGATTTCTTCTTTAATTTCTTCAATAATCAATTGTTTGTTCAGTAGCGTGTTGTTTAGTCTCCACATTTTTGCACCTTTCTCTGCTTTATTCTTGTAGTTGATTTCTAGTTTCATAGCATTATGATCAGAAAAGATGCTTGATATTATTTCAACTCTCTTGTATTTATTAATGCTTGCTTTGTTTCCCAAAATATGGTCTATTCTTGAGAATGTTCCATGCACACTTGAGAAGAATGTGTAGCCTGCTCTTTTTGGATGAAGTGTTCTATATATATCTACTAAGTCCATCTGGTCTAATTTTTCATTTAATTCTATAATTTACTTGTTGATTTTCTGTCTGGATGTTCTATCCATTGGTGTTAATGGGGTGTTGAGGTCCCCTACTATTAGTGTATTGTTGTTGATGTCTTCTTTTAGTTCTGTTAAGAGTTGCTTTACAAATTTTGGTTTTCCTGTGTTCGGTGCGTATATATTTATAAGAGTTATGTCTTCTTGGTGGAGAGTCTCTTTTATCATTATATACTGTCCCTCTTTGTCTTTCTTTATCTGTTTTTCTTTGAAGTCTACCTTGTCTGATATTAGTCTAGCAACACCTGCTTTCTTTTGTTCATTATTAGCTTGGAGTACTGTCTTCCATCCCTTCAATCTGAGTCTGTGTTTGTCTTTGGGGCTGAGGTGTGTTTCCTGGAGGCAGCATGTTGTTGGGTCTTGTTCTTTGATTCATCCTGCCACTCTGTGTCTTTTGATTGGAGAGTTCAATCCATTTACATTTAGAGTGATTATTGAAATGTGGGGGCCTACCGCTGCCATTTTATGTCTTGTTTTCCAGTTCTCTTCAATTTCCTTTGTTTCTCGTCCCACGGTTTAATCTGTTCTGATGGAGAGCTGCTATCTCTGTTGTTGTCCTTCTACTTTTCTCCTTTGCTCTTGGTTTTGTAGCCTCTTTCCTTTTTTTGATTTTTCAGGAATGAGGGTTTTCCTGAGCATTTCTTGAAGAGGAGGTTTTGTGGCAATGAACTCCCTTAATTTTTGTTTATCTGGGAAAGTTTATTTCTCCACCGTATTTGAAGGATATTTTCACTGGGTAGAGAATTCTCAGCTGCAGGTTTTTGTCCTTCAGATTTTTGAATATATCATTCCACTCTCTTCTAGCCTGTAAAGTTTCTGCTGAGAAATCTGCTGATAGCCTGATGGGGGTTCCTTTGTAGGTTAATTTCTTCTGCCTGGCTGCCCTTAGTATTTTCTTCTTGTCGTTGACTTTTGCTAGCTTCACTACTATATGCCTTGGGGTTGGTCTACTTGCATTGATAAAGTTTGGAGATCTATTGTCTTCTGTCACATGACGTTCCATCTTTCTCCCCAGGTTTGGGAAGTTCTCAGCCATTATTTCTTTGAATAGGCTTTCTGCCCCCTTCTTCCTCTCTTCTTCCTCTGGTATACCTATAATCCTTAGGTTGCATCTCCTAATTGTGTCAGATAATTCTTGGAGAGTTTCTTCATTTCTTTTTAGTCTTAGTTCTCTCTCCTCCTCTGCCTGCAGCATTTCTATATTTCTATCTTCCAAATTGCTAATTCTTTCCTCCATATTATCGGCCCTACTGTTCAGTGCATCTAGATTTTTCTTAATCTCCTCTATTGTGTTCTTCATTTCCCGTATTTCTGTTTGGTTCTTCTTTGTAGTATCGAACTCTTTTGTGACAAAGCTCCTGAACTCATTGAGTTGTCTATCTGAATTCTCTTTTAACTCATTGAGTTTTTTAATGATGGCTGTTTTGAAGTCATCATCATTTAGGTTATATATTTCATTGTCTTTGGGATTGTTTTCTGTGTGTTTGTCATTTTCCTTCTTTTCTGGAGATTTAATATATTTTTTCATATTGCTTGATGGTGTAGATTTGTGCCTCCACATAGAGACAGAGTTTAGTTACTGCTTCCACTTGTTTCTACTGGTGTGGTGGAGGAACAGCTGTTTATACTGCACCAACCAGGGACCCTATCACCTGTTGCTAACTGGGCCTGGGCCTCCTCCCAGTCACAGTGATCCTGTGGGTTCCCTCTTCAGCTGTGGGGGCCATCACAAGGGGGCTTCAGGCTGCTGGTGCCTACTGTTGCAGACCACCTAGACGAGCTCCCTCCTTAGGGTCTGCAGTGGTGTTATGGGCTTTCCCAGTGGCCAGGGGAAGGATCACTTATATTTGCAGCTCTGTCACTGTCGGCGCCCACAAAATCTCACTTGTCCACTATGGGTCACAGCAGAGCTATGGGCATCTTCTGCAGTCTGTGGTTAGCTCACCTAGCTATGCTACTTTTGTCCCAGGTCTTCCAGCCTTGTGGTTGCCAGGTGGGTGCTCTCTACTAGTGCTGTGCAGAGGCTATCGCTGAGGCTGCTGTGAGACTGTAGAGTTTCCCCCTGGGCCACAGAGCCAGGTCGCTGGAACTCCCACCCAGCCCCAGTCCTCTCCTCTAGGATCTCAGGGAGCCCTTTGCCCTATCAGGGGGATAGCCGGAGACCTTGAGTTCAGTGGCAGCTGGCCGGCTGCTGCCCTGCCTGGGATTCTCCTCTTCAGGATCCTCCTGGCATTGTGGATGCTGGCCGGGGCCTCTCTGCTAATGGCAGGCAGGGACTTTGCCTGCTGCCCAGACGGAAATCTGGAGTTTCCCACCCGGGCCGTGGAGCTGGCCGCTGGAGTTCCACCCAGCCCCAGTCCTCTCCCAGGAGATCTCCAGTAGTCCCAAGCCCCTCCCGGGCGAAAGCCCGGGCAGTGGAGCCAGCGGTGGCAGCTGGTGGGCCACCACGCCATTTGGGATTCCCTCCGGGAGCCTCCCCAGCGTTGTGGATGCTGGGCGGGGCCTCTCCGCTAATGGCAGGTAGAGACTTTGCCTGTTGCCCAGACGGAACTCCAGAGTTTCCTTCCCGGGCTGCAGAGCTGGCTGCTGGAGCTCCACCGAGCCCCAGTCCTCTCCCAGGAGATTTCCGGTAGTCCCGAGCCCCTCCCAGGCGAAAGCCTAGTCAGTGGAGCTGGCGGCGGCATCTGGTGGGCCGCTGCGCCATTTAGGATTCTCTCTGGGAGCCTTCCGGTGTTGTGGATGCTAGGCGGGGCCTCTCCGCTAATGGCAGGTAGGGGTTTTCCCTGCCACCTCCAGTGTGTAACTCTGGAGCTTCCCTCTGGGCTTAGGTGTAATTGCAGTGGGTTTAGGTAGGGCTCTGGTCACCTGTTCCCACCGTTGCTCCTCTGGTGTGTGCTCCCTCCTGCCCTTGGTGTGTGGCAATGTTCTGGGGGCATCCGCTGGAAGAAAGCCGCTTGCAGGTACTACGCTGTTTGGGGGTCGGGGTCGGAGAGTTTTCACCTATCTCCACCTCCTCCCGGAGGGAAGTACATCCGCCTTCTGATGTATAGCAGCGTGGGTCTCTCAGGTGTCCTGAGATGCTATATGGATATACTTTGTTAAGTGATGAATGTCCAATTAGTTGTAGATTCGAAGGGGGAGAGACAAAGAAGACTACTCACACCGCCATCTTGGATCTTCTCCTCTTCAAAAGACTTTTAAAGACAACCCACATTTTGCAAGCACGTATTTGCATGAAGGAGAGATATCAGAAAACCAAAGAATGATGAAAACCCAGAAGATAACTGGCACATTAAAGAAAGACTCTCTGATTATGCATGTTTGACTTTAATTTAGAATCCAGATATTGCAGTTCTAGAAATTATAAGGTTTATTAATATTCCAAAAAAGAGAATTTCTTGCATTCTATCTGAAAATAAATAAGCTTACTTCTAAGTGTCCTTTAATTAGCATGATTTTTTTTTCTTAGAGGAGAAGAATACTTCTTGTTCAATATATTTCTATTAAAAAGTGGGTTATATTTTATGGTTTTCATGCAATTGCTATCTCTAAATGTCCTTGTTCCTATAACATTCTTCAGGTGAGTGTCTCTAAAGTAAAGTGTGTATAGATAGAGATGAATGACACAGAAACCAGTGAGGAAACAGTTCTAAGAAAATTGGATTTGAGGTACTGAGAAATACTGTGAAGGTCCTGGGGTATGTGACCACACAAGTGAATTGCTTGAATCCAAAATATAAACATAGTGCTGGGTGTCCATTTACTTGTTTCCCTTTTTCCAAATCTCTCTTATTTTTCAAAGGTGTCCAAGCTACATAGAATCACAAAACTTTACATGTGTCTCAGAATTCTTCCTCATGGGACTCTCAGATGATCCAGAACTGCAGCCTTTGCTCTTTGGGCTGTTCCTGTCCATGTACCTGGTCACCATGTTGGGGAACCTGCTCATCATCCTGGTGGTCAGCTCTGACTGCCACCTCCACACTCCCATGTACTTCTTCCTCTCCAACCTGTCCTTGGCTGACATTGGTTTCACCACCACCACAATCCCCAAGATGATGGTAGACATCCAAACTCACAGCAAAGTCATCTCCTATGTGGGCTGCGTGACTCAGATGTCTATTGTTACTCTTTTTGGATGTTTGGACAGTCTACTCCTGACTGTGATGGCCTATGACCGGTTTGTGGCCATCTGTCATCCCCTGCACTACTCAGTCATCATGAACACACGTCTCTGTGGCCTGCTGGTTTTAGTGTCTTTTTTCATCAGTCTTTTGTACTGCCAGCTGCACAGTTTGATGGTGTCACAACTTACCTTCCCAATGCGTGTGGAAATCCCTCATTTCTTCTGTGACCCTTCTCAGCTATTCAACCTTGCCTGTTCTGACACCTCCAGTAATAACGTATTAATCTATTTTATGGGTGCTATCCTTGGTGGTGGCCCACTCATAGGGATCCTTTCCTCTTATATTCGAATTGTTTCCACCACTCTGAGAGTCTCATCAACAGGTGTGAAGTACAAAGCCTTCTCTACCTGTGGATCTCACCTGTCAGTGGTTTGCTTATTTTATGGAACAGCCCTTGGGGTGTACCTCAGTTCTGCTGTTTCACATTCTCCCAGGAAGGGTGCTGTGGCCTCAGTCATGTATACTGTGGTCACCCCCATGCTGAACCCCTTCATCTATAGCCTAAGGAATGGAGACATGAAGAGGGCCATGCAGAAGTTCCTCAGAAGAACAGCCTAATCGCAATACCTGTGCCATCTTTTGCACTTGTATGGTTTGGAAAAGCATGTAAAACCAAACACCTGGAGTTCAAAATCCTGGCCATTTGCTGTCATAAGTTTTGTATCTATCATGCCTTTCAACGCTCTCAATCTTTCGTATCTGAAGATTGCTTCATTTCCTACATCTGTAGTGGGACTGAGGGAGTATTGCGAGATCCCATCTTCGTTATAATCAGTGCGTGATTGAATCACATTATAGTT
Organism: Equus quagga; assembly: GCF_021613505.1. Classification (NCBI taxonomy): domain Eukaryota; kingdom Metazoa; phylum Chordata; class Mammalia; order Perissodactyla; family Equidae; genus Equus; species Equus quagga. The sequence continues at coordinate 90,004,765 of NC_060280.1, forward strand.
CTAGAGCATTCTGTGTTTCCCATCCTTCTCCCAGGCATCCTGGAGAAATAAATGTACAATGCTTTGCTTTTAAATAATTACAATCCTCAACTCTTTAAAAAATTCATGTCTGTTGTCCATGCAACTTTTGTATCTTTCAGACCTGTTTATGCATGCTATGTGTGATGATGCATGTAACTGGTCTTCAAATTTGGCTTCATATAGGGGTCACTGGGAGGTCTTTAAAAGTATTGATGACTGCTTCTCACCACAGATTATAATTGAATTAGACTGAGGTGTAGCCTTAGCATGAGGATTTGAAAATCACGCCAGTTTGTTCTCATTTATAACCAAGGTTATGAACTACTGATATAACCATATGTTTTGTTCAGAAAGGACTAGTATGTATGGATCTTCTACTACTCATGAGCAGTTAATGAAGTTCTTAAAGTCCTGCTAGCTCACAAGAGGGATGATATGAAAAAGTTCACCCTCACAGCAGACATCGTGGTTGTTTACACCATTCTTGATATTTATTTACATATATTCTGCTTCCATGCTACATAACTAATCATCTGTGCTGGTTTAAAAGATATTTTCACCTTACTCCAAACTCACCCTTCTATACTTTTCTTGAGCAAAGCATAGCTATTTCCTTTCACCAGTAACAGTATCTTTATGCCTTTACTTTGGAGCTCTTCTTTCTTTTCTCTTGTCCTGACATTCTGTTTTTGGGCTCTGATCTCTGTCCACTATAAGGGTATCTATCTTTCCTTTAGGGATGTTGGACAGAGTTTCTGAGGCAGGGAGCTGGGGCTCTCTGAAAACCTGCCTACTACCTACTTTAATTTCCTTGGCCTTCTGCCACTAAGCTTAATCATCTACCAACTTCACTGATCAGGAACTTTGATACTGGAGAAGAAAACACTCTGTACAGATGATGAACCCCTACCAGCCAGTGAAAAGCAATACTTCCCACTAGAAATGAATAAATTAGGGTTTTGATTCCTTGGTTTTCATGAACTGAAATGAGATAATTTTGATATGATCTACTCTGGAACAATGAATAGGCTTTGTCTCCATTTCTGAAAACCTAAGTCATGGGCAAAAGCCCTTGGAATTTGCCAAGGTAATTGTCACTATTAATTTTATGTGTCAACTTAGCTGAGCCACGGTGCCCAGAGAGTTGGTCAAACATTACTCTGGATGTTTTTGTGTTAAGTGTTTTTTGGCTGAGATGAAAATTTACAGCAGTGGACTTTGAATAAAGCAGATGACTCTCTATAATGTGGATGATCCTTCTGGAATCAGTTGAAGGCCTAATAAAACAAAGACTGACCTACTAGAGGAAGAAGAAATCCTGTTTATGGACTGCCTGTGGACTTGGACTGCCCTGTTCCCTGAATCTTAGCCTGTTTGCTTACCCTGAAAAATTTGGACTTGCCAAGCCTCCACAATCACACAAGCCAATTTCTTAAAATAAGTCTCTCTGTAGATAAATAAACGCATATCCTCTTGTTTCTGATTGTCTGGAAAACCCAAACTAATACAGTAATGTTGTCTGTGACATCTCACTTTATAGTTTCCTCAGAGGTTATGCTTACTTTTTCCTGTTTAAACTTCAACATTTAGAATGAGTGCTACTAATTGATTAACACTACAAATGTGGGGGGAGCCTCAATGGAAATATGCCAAAAAGGGCCACAGTAACTATGTATCATATCCTTGATATGAAAGCTACATAACAGATAATAGAGAGGGTATGGGATTTTAAAACAAAACTCCACCCAAATCTCAGCAAAAATTTGAAACCCGCGGCAACTCAGTGCACTTCAGATACCTCGTCAGTGAAAAGTCACCTATGGAATAAAGAAAAACATTTGCAAACCATATGCCTGATAATTGGTTAATTTCCAAAATATGTAAGAAACTCCTACAACTCAATAGCAAAAAAAAGTAATAACCTGATTAAACAATGGGGGAAGGATTTAATTAGAGATTTTTCCAAATAAAACATACAAATGGCTAACAGGTATATGAAAAAGTGCTAAAGATCACTATTCATCAGAGAAATGCAAATCAAAACCACACTGAGATATCACAGTCTTGTCAGGATAGCTACTATATAAAAAACAAAAGGCAACAAGTGTTGGCAAGGATGTGAAGAAATTGGAACCCTTGCACACTGTTGATGTAAATAGAAAATGTAGTAGCCACTATGGAAAAAAAATATGGAGGTTCCTTAGAAAATTAAAAATAGAACTAGCATATTATCCAGCAACTGCATTTCTTGATATTTACCTCCCAAAATATTGAAATCAAGATCTCAAAGAGATAGTAGCACTCCTATGCTTATTGCAGCACTATTCACAATGGCCAAGACATGAAAACAACCTAAATAACCATTGAGAGATAAAGGGATAAAAAACTGTTAGATATATCTATATCTATATCTATATCTATATCTATATCTATATTTATCTATATATATCTATATAGATAGATATATAGACTTACCAGGTCTATATATGCCTATATAGATGGATTACACACACACACACACACATATATATATATATATATGGATTACACATATATGTATGTATCACACACACACACATACACACACACACACATATATGTATATATAATGGAATACTATTCACCCTGAAAAGAGAAGGAATTCCTGCCATTTGCAACAACACGGATGAACCTTAAGGGTATTATGCTAAGTGAAATATACCAATCACATAAAGACAAATACTGCATGATGTGTCTAAAATACTTAAGCAGTGCAGCTGGGAGTCCAAAAGGCTGATCAAAAAGACACCAGAACCAGCAAGCTACAGACGAATGGGTTCATCATGACCAGGTAGTGCAGGGGATAAGAAAAAATAGCTACAAATCGATCATAGGCCATCAAAAAGAGCCATGCAGAGATGACTCAGCCAACAATCTAATATCAGTACCTGTGCCATCCATTAGAAGTGAAAGTTGGGAAATGCAGCAAAACTAAATATCTAGACCTGAAAATCCTATATCTCTTATCACATAGTTTTGTAGCTTTCATGGCTTTCACTGCTCTCATTTTGTAATATCTGACTATTGCTTCTTTTGGTATGTCTTTAGTGGTACTGAAGGAGTATTCTGGGATCCTTTGCATATCATAATCACTGCATGACTGAATCTTGTTATATCTATTGAGCCTTCTGTAGTTTATTATTGATGACCCAGGCATCCCAGAAAGATGAACAACTCTTTTTCATATAGTAAAAACTTACATCATTCCCATATAAATTTCTCCTTTATCAAATCCGTTTACACAACTTATGTGTGAGGATGCGTGTTACTGGTTCTCAGCCTTTGGTTTTATTGAAATCACCTGGAAAGCTAAAAAATACTGACAACTGGATCTCACCACCAGAGATTCTGATTTAATAGGACTGGGATGTGGCCTGAGCATTAGGATTTTTAAACACCGCCAGGTGGCTCTGTTGTGAAGCCAACATTGAGAACTACTGATCTAAGCCAGATCTTTCATTCAAAGATAACCTGTATGTCTTGGGTCCTAAGTGCTCATGGGCAAATGCCAAAGATCCTAAAGAGATCAGAGCTCCAAAAGAGAAGATAAAAAAAATCTGCTGTAGCAGTAGCAGTGTGTTTTCCCCATGATTCCTGATAATGTTCCTTCAAATATCTTCCCTCTCTCTACACCATACAGCTGGGCATTTGTGCTGATTATGAAGCTATTGTCTCTCTGCGCCAAACTCACACTTCTATACTTTGCTTTGTGGTGCTGGGGTGGGCCTCTTGAAATCACATCCATTACCTCACATAATTACCATTTTGTTGTTGTTGATATTATGGTGAGAACATGAACTCTACTCTGATAGAAACTTTCAAGTACACAATACAGTATTGTTAACTATCGTCACCAGGATGTATGTTAGGTCCCTGGGACTTATTCATCTTAAAACTGAAAGTTTGTACCCTTTGACCAACATCTCCCCATTTCCACCACCCCTCAGCCCCTGACAATCACTAATCCACTCTCTGTTTCTATGAGCTCAATGTTTTTAGATTTCACATACAAGCGAGATTGTACAGTATTAGCCTTTCTCCATCTGACTTATTTCAGAAAAATGGTCTCAAGATCCACCCATGTCATAACAAATGGCAGGATAGCTTGTTTTTCATAGATGAATAATATTCCACTCTGTGTGTGTGTGTGTGTGTGTGCGCGTGTGTGTGTATGACCTGAATTTTCAAGTTCTAAGAGAACAAAGTCCTTATATAAGATGAAGCCTGTGTGGTGGGCAGTATTTGAGATGCTCCCAATGGTTCCTAACTCGTTTTTTCATGCCTTTGTGTGTTTCCTTCACAATAAGCATTAGAGGAACATAATGACTCACTTCTGACAATGAGAATGTGGAAGAAATGTTGGCTAGTCACTTCTGGGAATAGAATGAAAAAAAGTGTTTTTCTTTTTACTGCATCTATATCTTTCTCTCTCTTGCTCACATTGATGGAACCCAGCTGCCATGCTGTGAGCTACCCCATCAAGAAGTCCATATGTGAAGGAACTGAGGGAATTCTCTCACTGATAGCCTGCAAATGCATGAATCCTACAGCCTATGAGTGAGCTTGAAAGTGGCCTTCTGCCAATCAAGCCTGGGGATGACTAAACTCTTAGCCAACACCTTGATTGCAACCTTCTAAGAGTTCCTCTGACGTTTTTAAGTAAAGTATCAGTTGCCAAATAAATATGTAAAAATCAATAGTTTTGCAATATGTCAATGTAGTTCAATTAGCTAAAAAATTTAAAATTCGTCTCATTCAAATTAGCAAAAACAAAAAAAAATCCTGTAAATCTCCAACATATAAAATGCCAACCCAAACAAGAGCTAAGGAAATGAAAATAATTTTTCCTTAGAAACAAATATTTACTGAGAAAATGGAATAGTATCACATCCTTGTTATGGAAGAAATAATTCTGCATATATTTCATGATTAATAAAATGGACAGATATCAAAATCATACACTGGGTTGTTAAGTTGAGTAGTTGGAATTTTATGTTAAAATCCTGCAACTTAGAAGCAGAAGCAAGGAGTACAGGCAAACTTTCTCCTGAGGAGAGGAAGGACCCAGATCTTTCCAAGGACATTCACTCGTCTCTGATTCTTCTTCCAATAATATTAGCAAGTCCTCAGAGATTGGGATAATGTGGCAAAACTTCCTAATTATGATCTCTGTTCATTGAATCCCCAAGGTGATGCAATTGTAAATAAATGGTCATACAATTATAAATGAAAAGATAAAGGACTCCAGCACTTTAGTTTGCTAATTCTATTATTGTGCCTCTGTGCCTGTGTCTCCTCCCTCGATGGGCATCTGCCTCAGAAGGTCTCAGCATGAGTCTGTCTTCCTGCCAGTCCTGAGGAGGGATCCTGAGCCTTCATTACACACCAGACAGGAGAAGGGTAGTGAATCCATACTCCTTGGTCATGCTCCAGCAGAGATGCAGCCCATCTCAGTAAGTGCTGTGGGAGACAGTGATTGGGGGAGGGACAGTTTGAGGCATTATTTCCTCTTCAAGAAAACAAACATGACAGTTGCAATAGACAGATGAGAGGGCACCAATATACAAAATTTCATATCAGACACCTATGAAGTTTATGTTCTTGGTTCTGGTGGGGGTGTGAGAACTCTATTTCAGAGTTCTGCTTCCAGTCTCACTGGTTTTGGTTCTGGTTGGCATCTCCCCCACTGTAGCAGCTAATGGGTCTCTTTAAACTTTCCCCTATGCACTCCAAAATTATCATGAAGGTGATGACGATGATGAGGAGGAGGGTGACATTAACCAAACATCATGTTTATTGAGAGCTTCGTAAGTGATGTGCTCTGAGGGCTGTGTTCTATATATTTTATTTGATTTCATCTGCATAATCTTTCCCAAATTATAATGCATAATTATTATTATTTCATGTAAGAATAAAGGAGCACAGTATTTTATATAACTTGTAGCAGATCATAAGTTAGCAAGAGTTGCAGTCACGATTGAATCTGGGCTGACTCTAGCTAGACTCAGGGTGTCTGGCCAGTCTTCTCCTCTGCCAACCCAAACAGTCATTTTGTTACCTGTCACAGACACAGGTTCTTTACCCACCACACAAGAAGGGCCAAATAACAACTGGAACACCAGGCTTATGGCAAGGGAAGAGGTTTTTCTTTCAGGTGCTATCAGCTGGCAGATGAGAGTGAGCCCTCAAATGTATCTTTTTTCCCCTGAAAGATGGGAGGCCTTAGGTTTTAAAGGTCGTGAGGAATGCAACTGATTGTAGGGAGTGGGTAGCCTGTGGCCTTGCTAGTTGGTGTTTTCACATCAGCCTGTGTTAGGCCTTGTGAGGCCGCTTGCAGCAAGGAGAATGGCAAGATAAGGGAATCTGGAGGTGGATGTCCTTGGTTGTCTGCCTCTGTGGTGGATGGTGGATTCTGGTGCCAGGAAGCCAAAGAATAAGCAGAGAAAGGGGATGAGTGCTTTGATTGTAAATCCTGTATATGCTGGGTTTAATGTAGGGGAATGGATTTCAGGGCCGGTATCAATTTCAGTTCCCTGTCAGTCCTGGAAGAGACCCCCTGTTTACTATGCTCTTCCCTGTAGTGGTTTCTGGCAGACCACAATGGAGAGTAGTAGGCAGTGCTTGCTGCATCAACTATAGGAAAAATGGGTGAGATCACAGGCAATGATCATAGAGTGTTGGCACAGAATAATTCAGGGTAGATCTCTCTCTCTCTTGCTCCTTGTCCTGGATTTCACTTCAACTGCCTACTTGCTCCTCCATTCTTATAATCAGCCTACTAAACCAAAGAAGGAGATATAAAGTCATAGTCTTGAGGTCCATTCCCACTCAGGAAACTGAAACAGTTAAAAAAATGTGTGTCGTATGTATCTGTGGTTAAGAACTCTGTACCTCTGCTTAAAACTTTCAGAAAGTCTGGGGCTGGCCCCGTGGCTGAGTGGTTAAGTTTGCGGGCTCTGCTGCAGGCGGCCCAGTGTTTCATTGGTTTGAATCCTGGGCGCCGACATGACACTGCTCATCAACCCACGCTGAGGCAGCATCCCACATGCCACAACTAGAAGGACCCACAACGAAGAATATACAACTATGTACCGGGGGGCTTTGGGGAGAAAAAGGAAAAAAACTTTCAGAAATTCTGGAAACAATGATGATGAGTGCACGAGACTCAGAGACTGACAATTTAATTTTGAATCCTGTCTGCTCCTCTTATTATTAGTGTGTTATGAAGCAAATTCTTAGTATCTGTGAAACTTACAATTGTTTTCTGAGTTGGTTCCTAGCTGATACAACTCCAGGAAATAAGGATTAAACAAGGAATGAATGCTGTCTCTGTGATAAACATGTGTTGAATGCGTAAAGTAAGGATAAAATAAATTTTAGATATTTTATTACTAATAATGATAAGGCTAATTCTCATGTCATTTGACTTAAATGTCCGGTGACCTGAGGTTATGGTTTTCCTACCTCCCTGACAGGACACTTTATTTTTGTTTACACAACTACATCCTTAGTATATGGAAAGAAACGAGTGAGTGTCATTTACTTCTGATTCCGCAGAGCTTGTACCTTTTTGGCACAGAAGAACTATCATAAAGTGTGGGCAATATGGCTTCCACACATTTGACCATTTCATACCAGTGTTTTCATCCTTTTCAGGAATGTCCCCAGGGGCTGGAGAGAAGATAAATTAGTGCTTGTTTACATCTATATCAGGAACTTCTTAGGGGACCTACTATTTTTCATTTAATATAGTATCTACAGCATTCAATTGTTGCAAAACCACTGCAGAGACTTTTATAAATTTGAAAGAAAAAAGAGGAGGAAATGAAGGAGGCAGTAAATCATATTGCATGGTCTGAGACATTTTAGGATTTCATGTCATTCCCTGCTCCAGGGCACTGAGACAGGAGAGGCTTTGACCTCGCTGCCATATAATGCATAAAATATCATTAATTTTTTTGGATTGTATTTCATTACTAAACACACTATTCCAATAATTATTGAATTTTTTAATTAAAAAATTGACCAAATATTTATTAAGTTTCAAACTTCCTTTAGGTGTCACACATGTTCAAGAGATGGGTGTTACACTCTCCATTTCCAGGAGGGAACAAAAGTGCAGAGAGCAGGAAAGTATATACACTCCACATATAGTGGGTGAAAGGCTCAGGACTCAAGCATCAATCTCCTTGTTTTTGCATTAGGTCTCTGTTACCTCCATTGTAGCCAATGAGTAATTCTTTTCAAACCGAGTTTGATACCAAATGAGCAAATGGAGGCAGAAGAATTGATTCCTACTCTTTTGGTTCAGTGAGTCCAGCTGTGAATTATGGGAATGAGTCAGTGTTTTCTAGGGGCAATAAGGGCATTAAAGTGGTGGATTATAGGGGCTTCTATGAATAGTCATGCACTTTACAGTCAGTTTTGAAATCTAAGATTGAAAATATTTTCTATACAAAGTGAAAGTTTGATATGGATCTGCCATGGAATGATTATCATAAGACAGACTTCAAGGATATTTGTAAATTTATACCTCATCACTAGTGAATATAGTTGATAGGAAATGCTTTTTGTAGTGGGACAACAAATATAGGTAATTATTAGTAAAATTGAACATGCACTGATTGTTATAAGTTGAAAAACTAATCCCCTCTCACCTATTATATACAAATTCTCACTTGTGTGATATGGAGAAAGGCATAAAAAGTTTCCCAGGATTGTTTTAAGAAGAAAATGATGTAAATAATATATATAAAATATATGTAAAGACTTAATATATAAATAAAATAATTTAAATTATAAATACATTATTACCTTTAAATATATATAGGAAATTTCTTGAATTTATATTACAATATGTAAGTATAAACTTAAACACTGAAAAAAATGACATCCTCCCTCACATAGTAATGTGCATCAGTAAAATGTTTGGAGTAGTTGTATGTACTTCACAAAGAGAATCAAACCCCATGCCGTGGTAAACAAGTAGGTTTCAGAGGCAAAACGTCTAGTACACTGTTTGGGTAAGTTTTTAAGAAAACTGTTTAGGGATACATTAGTCAATATTGACTTTACAGAAACATTGACAAGAAAATATACTCATCAAATTTATGACACTAGTTGCCTTTGGGGACAAGTATGCAGAAGAATGAATCAAGCTAAGATACCAAGAAAAGTCAAATTTTATCAGTAATGTTTCAAATCTCTAACTGATATGAGATCTAAAGCAAATATTATTACATGTTTATATTTTTAATAAATGTAGTTGGTATTGATGATATTAATAATAGGTAATATTAATGAAGTATTTTCTAAAGTTTGGGCAATACTGGAAAGGAGTGTTTCTCAACCACAGCTGCACATTAGGATGACCAAGAACCTCACGTGCAGAGATCCTGAATAAAGTGGTTGTAGTCTGAGGCCAGGATATCCACATATTTTTAAATAACCACAGGTAAATGTGTCATTCAACTGGAACTGAAAGCCACTGACCTAAGCAATTTGAGTGATTCTTTTTTTTTTTTTTAACTTTTTTGGCAAGGAAGATTAGCCCTGAGCTAACATCTGCTGCCAATCCTCCTCTTTTTGCTGAGGAAGATTGGCCCTGTGCTAACATCTGTGCCCATCTTACTCTATTTTATATGTAGGATACCAGCCACAGCATGGCTTGATGAGTGGTGCATAGGTCTGTGCCGGGGATCCGAACTGGCAAAATCCTGGCCTATGAAGCAGAGCACACAAACTTAACCACTATGCCACCAGGCCAGCCCCACAATTTGAGTGATTTTTAAAATCTTTCTTACAATATTCCTATTAGGTAGGATCAATTATTATCCCAATTTTACAGATGAGGAAAGTGCCCTGAGACATTTATATTGTTCTATTTTGCATTTTTTTCAATTAAGTCATATTGTGACCTGCCAAAATAATAAACCTGCATTACCTCCAGGTAGCTGAGGTAAGAGAATTGCAATCCCTGTATCAGGAAGGATTAACATGAAAATCTGTTAACTGGACATAAGAAGGCTGGGTCTTAAACCTGACCATGGGACCTCCCCTGGTGCTGAACTCCTCAACTGTAAATAAGAGGGCTTATGAACAGAAACACAAGACCATCAAGTATCTGAAAAGGGACTCAATATCACTAATCATCAGGGGAATGAAAATCAAAATCACAATGAGATATTACCTCACCCCTGTTAAAATGGCTATGATAAAAAAAAAAAGAAGCAAGTGTTGATGAGGATGTGGAGAAAATAGTGCACTGTTGGTGGAAATGAATATTGGTATAGCCATTACAGAATACAGTATGGAGCTTCATCAAAAAGTTAAAAATTATTGCTAATTAAAGTGGAACTAGCATATAATCCAGCAACCCCACTGCTGGGTGTATATCTGAAATGAAATCAGTATCTCAAAGAGATATCTGCACTCCCACATTCATTGCAGTAGTGTTCACAATAGCCAAGATATAAAAACAACCGAAGTGTCTGTTGACAGATGAATGGATAAAGAAAATGTGTGTGTGTATATATATATATATATATATATATATATATATTTACATGTGTATACATGTATATACATATATACATGAACAAACACACACACACTAAAATGTTATTAAGCCATAAAAAGAAGTAATTGCTGCCATTTGTGACAACATGGATGGACCTGGAGGGCATTATGTTTATTGAATTATGCTGGACATAGAAAGACGAATACTGTATGATCTCACTTATATGTGGAATATAAGAAATTTGAACTCATAGAACCAGGGTGTAAAACTGTGCTTGTCAGGGGCTAGGGGTGGGTGGGAGATGTTGGTCAAAGGATACAAACTGTAAGTTGTAAGATGAATAAGTTATGGGGATCTAATGTACAGCATGGTGACTATAGTTTATAATATTGTATTGAATACTTAACGTCTGTTAAGAGAGTAAATCTCAGGTGTTCTCTCCACACATAAAAGATGGCAAGTATGTGCGGTGATGGATGTGTTAATTACCTTGGTTGTGACAATGATTTAATATAAATCATGATTTAATATTAAATATTATATTTAAGATTAAATATTAAATATAAATCATCACATTGTACATATTAAAAAATATCTTCATGCTGTACAACATAAAGATATACGATTTTTATTTGTCAATCATACCTCACTAAAGCTAGCACAAAAGGCAAAAAACAACGAAGCAGTATTATCACGCCACTACAGAATAGAATCCATAAAAGAGAAAAGAGTAGTCTCATACACTGGACGTTTTACTGAGGTGGGATGGGGTTGATACAAATAATCCTGTCTGTAATAAACAATTTCAAGAGTTTTTCTTAAGTTTTATTTTTGTTTACTCACTGAAAGATGCTCTGTACACTAATGTGACATATTCTCAGTCATCAATGCTGTATAATTATGTGCAATTAACTAAACCATGCTTATAAAAATTTGAAGTCCACCAAAGCCGAAGATGAAAATTACATACTAAACAACTTTCAAAAGAAAATCCTTATATTTGATCACTTATTTTCATGAAGGAGGGAAGACAGCAAAGTCAGAATGATAAAACTCATGATGATAACTATCACATAAATTTTTTTCTAAGAATATTCAACTGTAATTTAGAATCCAGATTATGCAGTGTTGCCTTTTCTAGAATGTTTTTATAAATATTCTAAGTGAGGGGAATATCTAGCACTGTATTTGGATAAAATAAGGTATATTTAACTACCTCTTAATTGCTTTAAAGTGATTTTTTTTCCTTAAAAGGGGAAGGGCATCTGTTATTCTATATTTTTTCTTAAAGAAGTAGGCTATAGTTTATTGTGATCATGGATTTGTTACCTCAAATATTCCTGCTACTCTGATACTCTTTGTTTGAATTTCTCTAAAGTAAGTGTGTGTATAAAGAGGTGAATAACACAGAAATCAATGAAGAGACAGTTTTGAGAAGATAAGATTTGTCATACAGAGAAATATTGCTTAAGGTACTGGGGTTCATAACCTCACAAGTGAACTGCTTGAATCCAAAATATGGACACACCGCTGGATGTTCATTTACTTGTTTCCTTTTTTCCAACCCTCCTTTCTTTTTCTACAGATGTCTAAGCTACAGAGAACCAAAAAATGTAACAAGTGTCTCAGAATTCTTCCTCGTGGGATTCTCAGATGATCAAGAACTGCAGCCTTTGCTCTTTGGGCTGTTCCTGTCTGTGTACCTGGTTGCCATCTTTGGGAACCTGCTCATCATCCTGGTTGTCAGCTGTGACTCCCACCTTCACACTCCCATGTACTTCTTCCTCTCCAACCTGTCCTTGGTTGACATTGGTTTCATCTCCACCACAGTCCCCAAGATGATTGTGGACATCCAAACTCAAAACAGAGTCATCTCTTATGTGGGCTGCCTGACGCAGATGTATTTTTTTGTCCATTTTGCATGTATGGATGATATGCTTCTGACTGTGATGGCCTATGACCGGTTTGTGGCCATCTGTCACCCTCTGCACTACTCAGTCATCATGAGCCCACGCCTCTGTGGCTTCTTAGTTTTGGCGTCTTTTTTAATTGGCCTTTTGGACTCCCAGCTGCACAATTTGATTGTTTTACAACTTACCTGCTTCAAGGATGTGGACATTTCTAATATCTTCTGTGGCCCTTCTCAATTCCTCAGCCTTGCCTGTTCTGATACTCTCTCCAATAACATAGCCATATATATTTTTGGTGCCATTTTTGGTTTTCTCCCTTTCTCAGGCATCTCTTTTTCTTACTATAAAATTATTTCCTCTATTCGGAGAGTTCCATCAACAGGTGGGAAGTATAAAGCCTTCTCCACATGTGGCACTCACCTGTCAGTTGTTTGCTTATTTTATGGAACAGGCTTTGGCATTTACTTTGGATCAGCATTTTCACCTTCTCTCTGGAAGGATGTGGTGTCCTCAATCATGTGCACAACAGTCACCCCCATGCTGAACCCCTTCATTTACAGCCTGAGGAACAGGGACATCAAGAATGCCCTGTGGAGACTCTATAGCAGACCAATCTAATCTCAGTATGTGTGCCCTTTCTGGCATGTGGGTTGGAAAAATCAGCCAAACCAAGCATGTAGACCAGCCAATACTGCTTCCTTGGTCATATTATCTTTTCAGCCTCATGGTTTTCATTCCTATCCATGTTTCATATATGGAAACTGCTTCTTTTGATTGTTCTTTAATTGAGTTGGGGTAGTATTCTGGGATCCTTTGTGCATCACAATAAATGCATGAGAGGTTTTCCTCAATGACCCCGGTATCCAGGTGAAATGCACAACTCTCTTGTCATATGTTTAAATTTTACGTCCTTTATTATGGTTCTTGTGTTTTTTCCATATGAATTTTGCATCTGTCAAATCTATTTATTCAGGTAATGTCTGAGGGTGCTGTTCATTGGATCTCAACCATGGATTTTATTGGAATCTCTTGGGGAGTTTTATAAATACTGATGACCTGGTCTCATCACCAGAGACTCTGATTTAGTGGGGCTGGAGTGTCTCTAGGTATGAAGATTTTTAAAGCATCTGAGATGGTTCAGTTGTGAGTTTCTGTAGAGATCAAGCTCAAAGGGGCAAGTTATGACAGAGCTTATTCTTGCTTCAGATAATGTGGTTTTCTTCAAATACCTTGCCCTTTAACACTGTAGGATTTTCATTTGTGCTGGTTATTAAACTATTGTCTCTCTCTTCCAAACTCACCCGCTGTACTTATCTTTATGATGCTAGGGTGGGACTCTGAAATCACAACTCTATTTTCCATCTGGCTTTCTCGTTATGTATATTTAATAACTGTCAGTAGATTTCACTACACTCTAAGGTTAAGTTCACTACTCTCTTTACTCCCCTAAGCCATTGGTATTTATTGGCTTTCATCCGGCACCACATCGTTCCATTTTTGCCTTTGTCCTCCAGTAACTATTTAACCAACTCCCTGTACTCAATTCTCTTCATTGAAATAATTACCTTGGTTTATTTTTTCTTGACAGAACCCTGAATAATAAATCATAACATAAGGGGAAAGATGTATTATGAATTGAGTGAAATTGGAATATTGCAAAATGAGCTCATAAAATAATAGGGGATTACATATATATCTTTGTACAACTGAGATTTAGTTACTGATATATCACCAGTCGATGTGTGGCTCTAATGGTGTCTGAGGATTATTAAATCACAAATTTCATCATAAATAAAGTAAACTTTGTCTTTTTTTACTTTACCCTATTCAGCAAAGGTCCATGTTGTCAGTAAAGGTGAACTGTTTCCTTTCGCTAGTAGTAGCTTGGTTAGGACTTCACCTTGTTACCATGCTTCCTTGACTTCTGTCATGGTAACTCAGTCTTTGGGGTCCATTTGTGTTCTTCAAAATGCCTATCCATCTTTCCTTAGAGATGTAACACTGTTTTTGGGTAGAAATCTTGGTTCTCTCAAAACCTGTACAACAACTAGTTGAATTTACTCTGCCTTTTACCTCTAAGGTAATCACCTACCAAATTCATTGATAAGCAAATTTCATGTTGGAGAAAGGAATGAACTTGGCAGATGATGAAGCCATAGCAGCTGTGGGAAGACATCACTCAATTAAAATTATTACATTTCTATATTTGCATTTCCATTTATGCAAGCATATGTGATAGCCAAAGGACCATGATAAGTGGTAAAATGTGTTGCCTTTTGATGTCAAAGTTAGACTCTTCCCATAGGTAGTACTTTGTACTTCTTTTTTATGTTTAGATTTAGATATAGAAGAGTGCCAATGATGGATTAACAGGAAATGTGGTGTGACAATACTTGATTAGAATAGGAAATGCAGATAATCAAAAGAATGTGGGGTATGAAGATAGTCCACAGCCAAGATATTGGCTCAAAAATTAGAAACCTTTAACAACTCAAAGTTCCTTTCTGAGTCTCTAAGTCCTCAGCAGCCAACTAAGTACAATAGTACATGTCTTCCAAGGCCATGCAATAATTATACATAATTGTGTCATTTGTGTCATGCACAAATGAGTCAAATGGTAGTTTATGTTCAAATGCTAAATGCTATTGTAACATTAAGGAAGTTAATTTAAATAACATTCCAGTAATTCATAAATAACCTGATGTCACAAACTGTGTGACTTAGAGTACAATATATAATATTTCTATTTAAATGTCTCACCTGTAGAGTTATGATAACAAGAGCACTTAACTGAGGCTGGTTAAGAAGATGCAATCAAATGGACCGAATAGAACACTATTTAGTATATTATAGTGGATCAATAAGGGCAAACTATCATAATCAATAATTAAGAGGCCATTGTATAGTGTCAATATATGGGCTTTGTAGGCTGAAATTTGATTTACAACATCAGCTCCTCTAAGTACACTGGGATATATATTTTTTTAACTCTTGTGGCCTCTAATCCTTCATTTTTAATGATATTTCACTGAGAGCACTCTAGGATTAAACAAACAATATGCACATGCTAAGAACTAAGTAAATATAGATATCATTATCATCATCATCTACTCTAAGATTGATGTATTTCTTTTTTAAACTTTACTGAGATATAATTGGCATATAACATTGTGTAAGTTTAAGATGTACAATGTGTTGACTTGATACACTTATACATTGCAAAGTGATTGCCATCATAGGGTTAGCTAACACCTCCACCATGTCACAAAATTATCATTTCTTTTTTGTGGTGAGAACATTTAAAATCTACTCTGTTAACAACTTTCAAGTACATAACAGAGTATTGTTTACTACTATGACCATGCTGTACATTAGATTCCCTGAACTTATTCAACTTATAACTGGAAGTTTGTACCTTGGACTAACATCTCTTCATTTTCCCACCCCCACCCCATAGTGGCCACCATTCTACTCTCTGTTTCTATCAGTTTATCTTTTTTAAATTCCACATATAATAGATATCATGCAGTATTTATCTTTGTCTGACTTATTTCACTTAGCATAATGCCCTCAAGTTCCATTGATTTTTTTCACGAATGGCAGGATTTGCTTCTTTCTGTCGACGAAAATAATCCATAACCAATCTATAAATTAAAATTTGGGTGAGTTTATTCTGAGCTTAAATCTGAGGATTATAACCCAGGAGAGTCTTTCCTCAAAGGAACAGAGCACTCCAAAGAAGTGGGGGTATACAGGGTGGTTATATACCCTCAAAGAGTATGTTTCACATATGATTGAAATGTCCCTTTTACAATAGTCATGAGACTGCTCTGTCAGCACAGTGATTGATGGACACGGCAGATAGGTCTGCTGTTTCAGTGAACACCGTGGAGTGGCAGGTGTGTTGCCTCGGGCTGGGGGGAGGGGGTCACAGATGAGCACTGCAATCCGTTCCCAGCCTAAAGAAAGATGCTTAATCTTTAAGGAGATGCCAATGTTGGGAGGGGGAGAGAAGTTGCACCTTTATCTCAAGGGCCTTTGCTCTTGCCATAGGGAATCTCTAAAGCAGATATACAATGCATGCTCAACGGCCTCGGTCAGGCCCTTGTGGAAAGACAAGGTCAGGCCGAATTAGGTTTACACAAAATGGCTTCCTCACATACTCCAATATATCCTATTACTTGCCATGTTTATTTGTCATTTCTCACAGCTGAATAAGACTCCGTTGTATACATATGCAACACATCCTCATTATCCATTTATGTGTTGACAGACATTTAGGTTGTTTCCATATTTTGGCTATTGTGACTAGTGCTGCAATGAACATGGGAGTGCAGATATTTCTTCAATGTCTTGTTTTCATTTCCTCTGCATATACACCCAGAGATGGGATTGCTAAATCATGGTATTTCTGTTTAATTTTTTGAGGCACCTACATGCTATTTTCCATAGTATTTGCACCACTGTATATTCCCACCAACAGCGCACAAGAGTTTCCTTTCCTTCATATCCTCACCAACACTTATCTTGTGTCTTTGAAGATAGCCATTCAAATAGGTTTGAGCTGATATCTCACTGTGGTTCTGCTTTGAATTTCCTTAGTGATGAGAAATGTTGAACACCTTTCATACACCAGTTAGCCATTTGTTAGTTTTTGGAAAACTGTGTGTTCAGGTCCTCTACCCAGTCTTTTGCATCAGGTTGTTTTGCTACTGGGTTGAATGAGTTCTTTATCTATTTTGAATATTAACCCCTTATCAGATATATGATTTGTAAATATGTTCTTACATTCTGTAGGTTGCTTTTTTATTTTGTTGATTGTTTCTTTTACTATGTAGAGCCTTTTTAGTTTGATGTCTTCTCACTTATTTGTTTTTCCTTTGTTGCTTGTGCCTTTGGTGTCATATCCAGGAGATCACTGTCAGATCAAAGTCAAGTAATTTTTTCCCTATTTTTTCTTCTAGGAGTTTTATGGTTTCAGGTCTTATGTTTAAGTCTTTAACTCATTTTCAGTTCATTTTTTGTGAGTAGTGTAAGATAAGGGTCCAATTTTATTCTTCTGCATGTGGTTATGCAGTTTTCCCAGCACCATTTATTGAAGAGACTATTCGTTCCCTATTGAGTGTTCTTAGCTTCCTTGTCAAATATTAGTGAACTGTACATGCAGGGGTTTATTTCTGGGCTCTTGATTCTGTACCATTGGTCTCTGTGTCTACTTCTGTGCCAGAATCATACCCACTAGTGGCTTGTATTTGTAGTCCTGCTCTTCTTCCTTGTTTCTAGTTGTGTCTATATGTATAACCTTTGCTATTCTCTTGGTGGGGTGAAAGTGAGGCAGGTCCTTTGCACAGGGCACTGAAAGGCTGGAGAAGCTGGCACTCTCCCTTTCCCAATGAGGGGATTTCTTGCTAGTTGGATAGACTCCTCTTGGTGCTGAGTAGTGCTGCGCTCCGTGATGGCATGATGCATCTTCCTGCCAGTCCTGAGGACAAAACCTCAAACCTCATCATTCACCAGGCAGCAGACCACAGTGGATCCAAACTTGAAGGTCATGACTCAGCAGAGATACAGCACAGACCAGTGATTACCCAGGGAGATGGAGGATGGAAGAGGGATTGTGGAGGATCTTATTCCCTTGTTATCATGACAAGCAAGTTAATGGAGATAGCCAGATGGGAGGGCATCAATATGAAAAATTTCAGCTCAGAGGCCAATGAAATTTATGTTCTGTTTTCTGTTGGTGATTTCAGAACTCTCATTCAGAGTTCTGCTCTCCTCAACCAACATTTCTAGCTTCCATAGGCATTGCTCACACCAGAGCAGGAAATGAACCTTCCAAATCATTCTCTAAGCACTCCAAAATGATCATGATCGTGATGGTCATGAGGAGAATAACCATAATATCATGAAACCTTATTGAGGGTTTCCTGTGACAGGCTCTGAGCTGTGTGCTATGTAGCTTTTTAAATTTTCATCTGTATAATCACCTCCAAGATATAGGTACACCCATTATCACTATTTTACATTTGATTAAAGAAGTATAATATTTTTATTTAATTTGTATCAGGTCCTGGGGCAAAAAGGATAAACTCAGGTTTGGATCTGAGCAGTGAGACTCTATTCACAGGGCACAGGGAAATGTCTTTCCACACCATTTAGTTCAGTGTGTCTACTGAGCCCTTGAAATGTGGCTAGTCCAAATTGAGATGTGCTGTCAGTATAAAATACCAGATTTTGAAGATGTTCAAAAAAAGAACGTAAAATATCTCAATTTCGTATATTGGTGAAATTATAAGACTTTTGGTATAGTAGGTTAAATAAAATGTTAAAATTTAAAAAAGACCCAACCAACCCACTCAACCTTTCTTTTCTCTTTCCAGGTCACCTCAAGCAGAACGCTCACTGGGATATGACTGAGTCTCATTCATTTCTGATTCCCCAGAACCTACACTGTGCCAATCACAATAAAATATATACAAAATAAATAAAATATATATAAATATGAATAAAAACTATAAATAAAATGAAATAAAATATATATAAATCTCTGTTAAATATTGATTACCTTTTGTTAGTTCACAGGAACACAGCATAGTCAATATGGCTTCCACACACTGGGGGCTTTCCTGTCTGGGCTTTCATCCCTTCCAGGGTTGTCCTGTATGACTAAAGAAATGAATAAGATTGTTCGTTTCCCTCCAAATACTCAGAATGACAAATTAATCCAACCTAAGAAGGAGGTCATGAGACCCTCCAATTTGTAGCCAAGTCTAACAATAGTTGTGGTAACTTGGGGACCTACTACCTATGATTGGCATCTGAAGTGGAGTGTGGGAGCAGTCTTGTAGAATCCAAAACTCCAGGCAAGCAGTGTAAATTGAATTAAATTTTAGGACACTCAGCTGGTGTCATGGAGAATTGCCACGTGTAGTGAAAACCCCCACAGTTGGTGACCAGAAATGTCAGAAATGAAGCCTTCTGGGTATAAGTAAAGGAGACACAACAGGAGGTGAAAAACTGGGTAGGTTTTTCCTATACAGTGCCAAAGACTTAATTTAATTTTACTTTAGCTAGAGTATCCATGACCACCATGAGATTTCTGAGGGCAATGGGTACTGTTGCAACGAGGAATTCAGGCAAGACAGTAGTTCCAATGGTGAAGGTGAGGCACACTGTTTGTCCTCTCTTTTTGTGTTCAAGAACCTCCCTAAGGTTACAGAGGATACCTTGTTTAAATTTAGTGGGATTTCCAGCTGTTATCATAATTTGAGCCCCAGTATTGATTCAGGACGTGAGATTTGCCAATCGGTGCATTTCAGCAGACACTAAAGTTAATTCAGAACCTATTTTGAAGAGATCCAAAAACTAATTGGCATCCTTTCATTTTTTGTTCTGTAAATTCTTTTAGTGAATTTTGGACTTCCAAGTGGATCAAGTTATGTATCTCTATTTCAGTTTTTTGTTTCCTCCCTCATATCTAGGTTCTTTCCTTCTATTCTTTTCCTCTTTTATTTATTTATTTTTTATCACTAGATATACTTCAAGGGAGGTCTTCTCTATGCTGCTCATATTTATAAATTTCTTTTTTCCAGAGAGCTTCAAATCAGTATCTTCATGGATAGGGACCTCCTCCATGATAACGGTTGTTTAATAGGGTTTATATGCACTGTTCTTGAAAGAGGTTTGAATTAATCCCTTCACTGTAGTACAGAGATGCCATTAGAGTTTCTCTCTATAACCCTGAGGATCTGGATCTTTGTTGTGACAAAGACATGGGGCAACAGCAGCAGCAGAGTCTGTTTTTAAGAGTGCAGACCTCGGCATGACACAAAATAGCTCCTTTTCTTCTTCTCTGTTCCTCTCCTTCTCCCTTGCACTCCCCCTCTCCCCTTATCTTCCTCCTCCTCCTCCTCCTTATTCTTCTCTTTCTCTCTCTCACTCTCTCTCGCTTTCTCTCTCCCCTAGTGACCACTTTTTCATGAACAACCACCCCATGGACCTATATCTTGCTCAGGGTATACTCTCTCCCCTGAGCTCTCTCAAGGACCAATGCCTGGTTGAAACACACAACCAATCAGGTTAAGAAAGAGTCTTTCCCCTGACACTAGTGTCAGCCACAGCTTCATTCTCAGACATACAGATAGGCCTAGGCTGACACAAGACCCAGGGCCACCTTAAGAAAGGACCATGCTATTGTCTCTACTAGCCAAGTAATTATTGCAATATCTAAATTAGGTAAGTTATATCTATAAGAGAGGATTGGAAAGACTCAACAAATGCATCACAATGCAGCACGGTCTACAGTACAATCTTCTTGCAGGCAGTAGCTCAAAGGGCATGCTTACCACCAGGCAACAGAGCCAGGAAGCAAGCCAGAGCAAGAGAAGAAAGACCTCTGAGGGAAGTGGTCATTGTCTCAGTGCCACACTCACTGCATCAAGTGGAGTAGACACTCAGCAGAAATAGGATGGACTCCCACTCAAAATTTATGTTGGATGTTGAGGCTGATAATGCCATACAAGCAAGAGGGTTTACAAAGTGTTATTCCACATATAAAGATCTCTCTATCTAAGGAGAGCATGATGTGACTTCTAAGCTATCATGAAATGATTCGAGTTCAAGAAAAGTGGCTGGCTTGGGTTTTTTATTGTGGTTATGGTGTGGGTTCACAGTGAGTGTTCCTGCAAATGTGCATGGGCTTGCAAGGTTTGAATCTCTTCCTGTTGCCAAAGGAGGGAAGACCTAAGCTTTCTTTTTCTTTTTTTTTACTGAGATATAATTGACATATAATATTATATTAGTTTCAGGTTTACAACATAATCATTCAGTATTTTTATGTATTGTGAAATAAGTCTAGTTAACATCTGTTGCCATGCATAGTTCCAGTTTTTTTCCTGTGATAACTTTTAAGATCTACTCTCTTAGCAACTTTCTTTTTTTTGGTGATGAAGATTGGCCCTGAGATAATATCTGTTACCAGTATTCCTTTTTTTTTTTCCCAAAGCCCCGGTACATAGTTGTACATCCTAGTTGTAAGTCATTCTAGTTCTTCTATGTGAGATGCCACCACAGCTTGGCTTGATGAGCAGTGTGTAGGTCTGTGCCCAGGATCTGAGCCGAGAAACCCTGGGCTGCCAAAGCAAAGCAGGCAAACTTAACCAGTCAACCACGGGGCCAGCCCCCTTGGCAACTTTCAAATATGAAATAGAGTATTATTAACTATCATCACTATGCTGTACATTACATCCCCATGACATTCATTTGATAATTGGAGGACCCAGGCTTTTTTTTTTTTATCAGCTAGCCCAGATGTTGGGCGAAAGAAGAGAGAGAGTTTTGGTTTAAAAAATCTTAGCAGCCAAACATCATACACAAAAAATGGAGTCAGACACTTTATAACGTAGTTCTTATAGATTATTCATAGATAGTCCAAGTCAAGGGAATTAATTGTCCTGGATTTGGATAAAATGAAGTACATTTGAGTGCTTACTAGTGTCTTTTAATTAAAACATTTTTTTTCTTTAACAGAGAGTATATTTCCTATTCCTTTTGTTTCCTTCAAAGGAGGCAACTGATATGTTAGTGTGTTTATGGAATTTTTAAAACTCTAAATATCCTTGCTAATTTGTTTGGTCCAATCATTCCAAAATGGATGAATATAGAAACAGGTGAATGGAGCAAAAGCCAAAGAGAAAAGAGTTCTGAGAAGAATGTGTTTGCCACAACTGAGAAATATTGCTGAACGGATATGATCCTCAAGCATGAGTACTTTATTTATGAACTGCTTGAATCCAAAATATAGACACACTAATGGGTACCTGTATACTGGTGTACTTTACATCTTTCATTTGTTTTCCAAAAAGTGTCTCTGCTCTGTGGAACCCCAGAGTCTAACAGGTGTCTTTGAATTCCTCCTCTTTGGACTCTCAGATGATCCAGAACTGCACCCTCTAATCTTTGGCTTGTTCCTGTCTATGTACCTAGTCACTATGCTGGGGAATCTGTTGATCATCCTGGCTGTTGGCTTTGACTCCAACCTCCACACCCCCATGTACTTCTTCCTCTCCGTCCTATCCATGGCTGACATCAGTTTTACTTCTACCACAGCCCCAAGGATGATTTTGGACATTCTAACTCATAGCAGAGTCATCTCCTATGTGGGCTGCCTGATTCAGTTGTCTTTTAAAAATCTTTTTGGATGCTTGGAAAGTGTACTCCTAATTGTGATGGTCTATCATCAGTTTGTAGCTATTTGTTATCCCCTGCCCTACCTGGTCATCATGAACACGCACCTCTGTAGTTTGCTGGTTCTGGCGTCTTTTTTTTTTTTTTTTTGAGGAAGATTAGCTCTGAGCTAACATCTGCTGACAATCCTCCTCTCTCTCTCTCTTGTTTTTGCTGAGGAAGATTGGCCCTGAGCTAAAATCCATGCTCATCTTCCTCCACTTTATATGCAGTATGCCTACCACAGCATGGCTTGACAAGCGGTCTGTAGGTCTGCACCTGGCATCCGAAGTGGCGAATCCTGGGCCACTGAAGCCTAACGTGCAAACTTAACTGCTGTGCCACTGGGTCAGCCCTCTGGTGCCTTTTTTGATCAGCCTTTTAGACTCCCACCTGCACTGCTTAATGATGTCACAACTTACCTTTTGAACAAAGGTGGAAATCACTCATTTCTTCTGTGACCCTCAACTCCTCAAGCTTGCCTGTAATGATACCTAAAATACTAATATATTTGTTGGTGCCATCTTTGGTGGTGTTTCAGTCTCAGGGATTCTTTTCTCTTTCACATGAATTGTTTCTTCGATTTTGAGAGTTCCATCAACAAGTGGAAGGTACAAAGCCTTCCCCACCTGTGGCTCTCACTGTCAGTTGTTTGCTTATTTTATGGAACAGGCCTTGGGTTGTACCTCAGTTAGACTGTCTCACGTTCTCCCAAGGATACAGTGGCCTCAGTGATGTACAACATAGTCACCACTATGCCAAACCCCTTCATCTTCAGCCTGAGGTACAGGGACATCAAGAGAGCCTTGCGGAGGCTCTTCAACAAAACAGCCTAGTATCCATCCTTGGGCCATTTTTTATTGTTCTGTGCATTAGAAATGATTGCAAAACCAAACTACGGGAATTGGCAAATGCCTCTTTGGTCACATAATTTTTGTAGCTCATGATTTTTATTCCTCTTGATTTATCATATCTGAAAATTGCTTATTTTGGCACATACATGATCAGATTGAGGCAATATTTTGAGATCCTGTGTATGTCAAAATCACTGCATAATTGAATCCTATTAGATCTATGGAACTTTCCACATTTGTCACCTGTGACCCAGACATCCTGTAGAAATTCAGAACTCTATTCTTTAATATATATATATTCAATTAATCAACCATTTCATTTTCCATGTGTATTTTCCATAGAACTTTGGATTTGATCAAATCTATTGGTGAAGGTTGTGTGAGAGAATGTATGCCACTGGTCCTCAAGTTTGGCTTTATAGTTGAAGGATCTGATGAGCTTTAAAAATTCTCATGCCTAAAACCCAGCACCATAGATTAAGCTTTAATTGGATTGGAGAGTGAAAAGAGAATGAACAGTTTTAACAACTCCCCAGGTGACTCTAATATGCAGCTAAGGTGGAGAACTATTGAATTTTGTCAGATCTTTCATTGAAAGATGACGTGTCTGTCTTGGGTCCTTTACTGTACATGATCATGTCCTGAAAATCTTAAAGTGATCACTGCTTGTAAAGAAGATACAAGAAAACTTGCCATAGTAACAGGCAATGTGAATTTTCTCAAATTCCTGGTAACATCTTTTCACATATCTCCTCCCTCCACATTCTTCATATATGCTCTTTATTAAGCCTTTGTTTTTCTGCTTCAAAGTTCCCCTTCTATAATTTAGTTGGTGATACTGGAGTAGTAGGAGAATCTTTAAAATACTGCTCTGATTTTCCATCTGGTCTTTTTTTCTAGATTCTTCCAGTAGTAATCAGTAAAGGACAACATATCCTTATAAGCCTAACCTTTTCCCGTATCCCTCAGCCGATGGCATGGTCACTTCCTGGAGTTACATTTTTATGTTACTACCTTTTTCTTTTATGCCTTGCATCTTTCAATAACTATTTAATCAATTACTTTTATTAAATTATCTTCATTAAAATAACTAGTGTGGTTTCTATTTTCCTGATTGAACACTGATGGATAAATTGTTGATGAGGAGAAAGGTATGCTGTGAGATTTTGAAATTGGAGTATTATATAATGAGCTCAGGAAAAAAAGGTGATTGTAAAGATATGTCTTGGTCAAGGGTATACAATTGAGATTTTAAATAGTGATATAATATTTCCAGTCCCTCTGTGGTTCTCTTTGTGTCTGTAGATCATTGTCACCCAAGTCATTCTGAATAAATTTAACTTTTTCTAATTTTATTATTCAAGGATAAAAAAGGGCCATCTCCTCAGCTAAAGGGAGAACCTCCCTTTTATAAGTAACAGCCTCTTTAAAGTTCCACTTTGTAAGCACACTTTACTGTCTTCTGTCGCTATCAATCTGTCTTTGGGCATTTCTGTCTTCTGCAACATACCCAGGAACCTGTGTAGATATCAATCTACATATCAGTATTTCCTTTAGAGATGCTACACATTGTTTCTGAGATAGCAATCTGGACTCTGGGAAAGGCTATCCAATAAATAGTTTAAATCACTCTTTCTTTTACCGCTAAGCTAAATCACCTACCAACTTCACTGACAATGAATTTTGAAGCTGAAAGTGCGCTTTAACCTGGATGCTGGAGCTAAGACCTTACTATTTTTGCAAATAAGATGGTGAGCAATTTAAGGGCTGGAACTTAATATCCTTTATCTTTATACTCCAAATCTAGCACAACGAGGGCAGAGACCAGGCACACATTTACTTTGTATAATGTGAATAAATTATTCCCTCTTTTAGCAGAAAAAGTGAAAATATTTTAAAATCCATATATCCAGCATTTCCCTTTCTCCCTGGACCACTGGGCCTTCTGTAGAGTGCTCTCTAAGCTCCTGAGAGAAGAAATGTATCATTTGTTTATCCATATTAGGATAAATATTCAGTAGGATATATTTTTGTCCATCTAATAATATGTACAAGATTGAAAGTCACAAAATAAAGGATAGGTTTACAAGTTCTACAATAATAAAGGGATAAAAAATGAGAACATAAATTTATCAATTGAACATCTAAAAAGAGGATACAATAAGTTGTTCATCTTTCAGTTTCTTTCAAGAATGCACATTGTAGAAGGAAGGAGGAATTAGGAAAAACACAAAACAAATCATTCACAGACATATCCTTGGTTTTCATACCATGTCTTTTAAACTCAGTTTGGCAGTGACCCTGATATCTGAAGTTTCTTACTCTCTTACCACTCACCTCTCTTCTAATTCTTCCCTACACACCTGCCATTTGGTTATTTCGTCTCCTCCAAATTTTCCTATGCTATTGATGCACACACACATAATTAGCATCTTTGCTTTTATGTCCAATTTAATTTGGTATATATTCTATAGACCATCTCCCACATATCCCACTTTATAAGACAAAAGCCCATGATATTAAAGACTTCAATACAAAGATTCTAAAGAACATATACTTAGAGACAGATGACCCCTCTCTGGTTGAGTAGAAATCAGATATTTGTTGAATTTGGGTACTGAATAGCTATGGCTTGCTCTGACATTGATGGAGATCAAGGACATCCATGGAAAAACTATCAGTGCAAGAGAAACCAGAGGGATTTCTGAGTATATGGCCAGGAGCAGCATGGTGGGATCTGCAGAAGTACCCCTAACAGAGCAAATTCTTCCATGTGCTCATTCTTCTCCAGGGAATTTTTCCTGAAAAGATGATGGTGTGATGGGTTGGAGATGATGCTAGAAACCAGAGGAGCATCTCCCTTGTCTTCTTCTTCTGAGTCAATCGAGTCAACTGAGTCCTGGTAAAGGGTGAGGCCTGTGTGTTAGGTAGCTTCAAAGATGCCCCCAATTCCCCCTACCATCTGTATTCACACCCTGCATATACCCATCTCCTTGAGTGTGAGATGGACGTAGTGATTTGCTTCCAATGAATAGAATGAGGAAATATATGGGATATCCCTTCCAATATTAATGTGTAGAAAGACTCTGCTTTCACCTTGCCTGATCTCTCACCAGCAGGCTCTAATGGAAGCTAGCTTGCATGTTTTTAACTGCCTAATGGAGAGGCCTATCTGGCAAGAAACTAAGGGAATCCTCTGTCCCTCAAGGAATTGATGCCTATCAACAACCGTCTAAGTGGGCTTAGAATCAGATGTTCTTCCATTCAAGCCTTAAGATGACTTCAGCCCTGGCCTATATTTTAAATGTAGACATCTCTGAGACCACTTGAACTATTTAAGCAAACTATCAAGTTACCAGATAAATATGTCAAAATAAACAGTTGTTTAATGTAACAATACGTCTACTTGAAAGAAAAATGAGAACCTGAATTGTCATTGAAAATAACAAAAACCATAAATCTCCATCATATAAAACCCAAAACCACAAGCCAGCACAATAGAAAGAAAAATAGGAAGTTCTCCTTAGAGACAGAAATCTTAACTGTGAACATAGAAATGCTACCAGATTCTTGGTATAGAAGACCTAATTCTCTCTAAATTACGTGATTAATTCAGTGGATTTGCTTTGAATTTTATAAGATAAGCAACATAGAATTAAGAAGTGAGGAGTAGAGGTCAGTCCCCTCTTGAGAAGAGAAAGGGCCTAGATCCTTCCTAGTATGTTCACTTTCCTCCTTTTCTTCTTCCATTGAATTAGTAAGTCCTCAGAGATTGAGATAACATGGACCAATTTGGCTTATTATGTGCTGTGTGTAATGAGCTCTCAAGGCCATCCTACTATAAATAATCAGCCGTGCTTTCCACCCCATCAGTTAGCCACCTCTAGTCCAGTGGGTTCTACATGTGTGCCTACTCTTCTCAGAGTAGTTGTCTGTACCATGAGGCCCATTTCTGAGTCTACCTTCCTGCCAGTCCCGAGGACAGAGCCTCAGCTCTCATCCAACACAAAGCAGGAGAGGGGCAGCCAATTAGCATTCCTCTGTCCTGCCCTCGCAGAGATGCACTGCAGCCCATTGAGTGCCATGTTCAATGGTACACTGAATGCGGGAAGGACTGGGAGAGCATGGTTTCCTCATTATCAAGACCAGCATGGGGGCTGACCCCGTGGCTGAGTGGTTAAGTTTGCACGCTCCGCTTTGGTGGCCCAGGGTTTTGCTGGTTCGGATCTTGGGCGCAGACATGGCACCGCTCGTCAGGCCACACTGAAGTGGCGTCCCACATGCCACAACTAGAAGGACTCACAACTAAAATATACAACTATGTACTGGGGGGACTTGGGGAGAAAAAGTAGAAAAAAAAAGGTTAGCAACAGTTGTTAGCTCAGGTGCCAATCTTTAAAAAAAAAAAAAGACCAGCAGGACAGGTGGTACAACCAGAGGGGAGGACACCAAAATTCAAAGACTCAGCTCAGAGCCCTACAAAGTTTATATTGTTGGTTCTGATGGGGATCTTGGAACTGATTTAGATCTCTATTTTCCTCCCACACTGGTTCTATCTCTCATAGACATCTTCCCCACAAGAGCAGGAAATAGGTCCCTGTAAACAGTCCCCTAGGCACTCAAAAAGATCATGAAGGTGATGATAATAATGACAAAAATGATGCAGTGATAACTGTATCGCAAACCTTTAACTAGGGATTCCACGTGCCAGGTGCTGAGCTATGTTTTTTATTTACCTTTGATTTGCATTACCACCCCAAAAGAGAGCAACATACATGATCATCTTTTTAGAGTTGAGGATAGGAGCACTACATTTTCACATAATTTTTACCAGGCCTTGGGATTGAAAGGGGCAAAATCATGTTTGAATCCAGACAGTGGACTCCATTGACAGAGCTTCTAGACAGTATTCCAGCCAATCCAACCTGTGTATCTCTTCCCTGTTACTCCAGACAGAAACCCCAGCTCACTGTGCTCTTCCATTTGGAGTTTCTGGTGACCACAGGAGGGGGAAGGGGTTTGGACTTGCTACATCAACTACAGGAAGCATGGCTGAGCTCAAGATGGGAACCAGTGAAAGAGTCAGCTCCTGGCAATTCAGGGCAGATCTCTCCCTTGTCCCTGCTCTTGGATTTTGCCTCACTGTTTGCTTCCTCCTCCATTATTATAATTTAACCCCTCTTGATCTCTAAGGAGACATGAAGAGGTACCATTCTTAGTCAGGAAACAAGACACTGTTAAAAGATATACCTTGAGACATTTAGAAGAGACCTCTGAATCTTTGCTTAAACTCTGAAGTGTAGAGAAACCGAGTTCAGAGCATGGACCTCGGAAACCTACCACTTAATTTTAAATCCATCTGTTCTACTTATTTTCTGTGTGATTTTGGTTAAGTTCATAATAACTCTGAGCCTCTATGTTGTCATCTGAATTGATCTCCATTTGATACAAGCACGTCAAGTAAGAATTAAACCAAATGAGTACTGAACATGTGACTGAATATGTGATGGATGCATAACGTAAGGACAAAGTAAATTTTAGGCCTTGTTATTATTATTATTATTATCAAGGCTAAGCACCATCTATCCAATTAACTTGTCCTGTGATCTGCAGGTTTGGTTTTCTCTGGATCCTGAGAGTACATTTTATTTTTGTCCTTATACAAGTAGATTTGAAAGCCTAAAGAGAAATAATTTAGTCTCATTCATTTCTGATTCCTTAGAGAATATCATTGCCTGATAGAGAGTAGCCTAAAAGAACAGCAGTGATATCTGTTATATATTGAATAGACACGTCCTTGGTTCTCGGGAACAGACCATTGTCAATATGGCTCCCCCACACTTGGAACTTTCCTGCCTGTTTTTACTTCCAGCGATGTCATGTAGGACTAGACAAAAGATAAAACAGTGCTTGTATCCATGTCACAAATTTACTAAGGGATCCATCGTTTTCCATTTAATAGAACTACAACACTCAAGTATTAAAAAAATTGTGGAGATTTTCATAAAAATAAAAAAAAGAGAGAGACAAAGAGAAAGCAAGGTGAATATTATTGTGTGGACTGAGACGCATGTTAGGATTTCCATTCATTGCATGAATCAATTCCGTGGGACATGATAGGCTTCTATCTCTCTACCAAATAATTGAATAAAAGGTCGTTAAAACTTCCTTGGGATTGTGTTTCACTAATAAACCTACTATTCCAATAATGATTCTAATTCTGATTTAAAACCTTGAGTGGATATTTGTGAACAACAAATCTTTGTTAGGTGCCACACATGTCCTAGAAATAGATACTATTCTCCCATTTCTAGGTAGGGGATACAAGCACAGAGAGGTTGAGAGATTGATACACATTCAACATTTATTGGGTGAAAGATGTGGGACTCAGACAAAGGTCTCCTAATTTCTGTCCCAGGTCTCTGTCTACTTTAACTTAACAGAATGATTGTTTTCTTTTGAAACCTGCTTTATACCCAGATGTGCAAACAGTAGAAAAACCATAGATTCTTTCTCCTGGAATTTGGTGAATTCATCTGTGACTTAGGGAAATGAGCCAAGTGGTTTACAGGGAACTTTAGGGAATGAATGTTGTAGATCACATGGTTCTCTACGAATAGCAATGAATTTTGCAGCCCATTTTGGAAATCTGAGATATGGGAATATTATCTCCTATATAAGATGGGAATTTTCACGTGGACCTATCATGGAAAGACCCTTGCAGGACAAACTTGGAGGATCTTTCTGATTCTATACCTTGACAATAAGAGCACGTAGTTGATTTTGTCTAAATTTTCTACTTGGAAAATAAATGTAGATAATTAATAGTAAAATTGCAAATGTATTAAATTTAACAACTCAAGCAATTAT
Organism: Equus quagga; assembly: GCF_021613505.1. Classification (NCBI taxonomy): domain Eukaryota; kingdom Metazoa; phylum Chordata; class Mammalia; order Perissodactyla; family Equidae; genus Equus; species Equus quagga. The sequence continues at coordinate 90,035,202 of NC_060280.1, forward strand.
CTTTCATGCATATACCTTATGGAAATTTTCACTTCTGTGCTATGGAGATGAGCACAAGAATTTTATTAGGACTAGCACAATAAAAAATTGAAAGACAGAATGAAGTTCATCTCTCAGGTAATACTATGCATCATTTAAATTGTTTGAAATAGATGTATGTACATCACAGAGACTTAAAATACAAATATTTTGGTACCCAAGACCTTCTCAGGAAATAATATGTGTATTATGAAAGTATTTAGGTAAGTTTTCAAGAAAACTATTTACAAATACATAAATCAATACTGATGTCATGAAACATTGAAAGAAAAACACACCCGCCAAATTCATGACAGTGTTTGCCTTTGGGCAACTGTAGTGCAAGAGAATGAGATCATTCAAGGATAGCAAAAAACTGTCAACTTTTATTCGTTATGAATTCTGAAGCAAGTATGTTAAATACTTCTATGTTTAATATGAGTGGTAGGTAATACTGGTAATAATAATAATACTAGGTATCACTACTGGAACGTTTACTAAGTGCCTGGCAACGGTTCTCCACCCTGGTTATGTGTTAGTATGATCAAAGGATTTACATGTAGAGATTCTGATTTAATTGGTTCTAGTTTGTGAGTAGCACACCAGTAAATTTTTGAAGATCAACAGGTAGTTATGCCTAACTAGCACTGAGAACAACTATCAAAGCATTTTATCACTTTTATTTAATTTGATTTTTATAGCAAGGTAGGATCAATTATTACACCCATTTTACAGATGAGCAAACTACGGTTTGTGAATTGCTTGAATCCACTTGTCACCCCCTGCACTACGCAGTCATCATGAACCTCCACCTTTGTGGGTTGTTGGTCCTGGTGTCATTTTTCCTCAGCTGCACTACTGCACTTGTGGCTCTCACCTGTCAGTTGTTTGCTTATTTTAGGGAACAGGCCTTGGAGTGTACCTCAACTCCACCGTCTCATCTTCCTCAAGTAAGAGTGAAGTGGTCTCTGTGATGTATACTGTTGTCATCCTTATAATGAACCCCTTCATCTACAGTCTGAGAAACAGAGACATCAAGAGTGCCTTGTGGAGGATTGTCAACAGAATAGCCTAATATCAATGCTTGTGCTATACTTTTGGTTCACAGGACTGGAAAAGGCAGCAAAATCAAACATGCACAAGAAATTCTGAATCTCTAGTCAAATAGTATATATGTATCCATATGGCTCCTCTGCTTTCTTTTTACAACATTTTCTCTCTTTGTGTAGCTTTAAAAGAGTTGGGAGATTATTTTGGACTCCCCACTTAAGTCATAGCCCCTCCAGGCTTATGCATGGTACCTCAGTATACTCTTGTCACTTTCCTTAAGCATTACCCAGGACTCTTGGTCACCAGCAGTCTTGTTTCTATCATTGCAAAATAACCATAGTGATGTCTTTTTTATTATTTATTGTTTCTATACTTGTCCCATGATTTTTTTCTATGTGTCAGGAGGATCTAAACCCTACCTTAAGGACCAAGACATCTACAATATTTTTGCTCCTTAATGATCTCAGTCAGATCCTTGAGCAAGTAGGGTGACTGTTTAGTTTCCTGTCTAAATCAGGGTACTATTTTTAAATTGAAATGGGACACTATTAATACTGAGTATAAATAAATAGTTATTAACTAGGATTTGCCTAGGAAAACTGGGATGAATGATTCCCAAGGAAAAAATGGGAGAGGACAACCAGACCAGAGGCATTTCCCAATTTTTTGGATAATTCTCCTTCCCATTTCATTGGACATCTCCCTAGGCATATTACATAACCAGACACAAAATGACAAATACTGTATGATTCCACTCATATGAGGTCCCTAGAGAAGTCACATTCATAGAGATGGAGAGTAGAATGGTGAGTGCCTAGGGCTGGGGGAGGAGGATGGGGAGTTAGTGTTTAATGAGGACAGTTTCACCTTTGCAAGATGCAAGGAGTTCTGAAGATGAGGGTGGTGATATTTGCACAACAGTGTGAATGCACTTAATGCCACAGAACTGTACACTTAGAAATGGTTAATATGGTAAATTTTATGATATTTTAGCACAATAAAAAAGTGATCTCCTGTCAAGAATGAGGGACGTATTGCTCCAGATGCTGACTGTGTTACTCAGCCCTCAGCAATCCACCCATATAGAGATCTGTCTCAGCTACAAAGAGCCACCTTAACAAAGGCCATGCCTTCTTGCTGGGGCAGCCCACATCTGATGACTGTTTGACGTGGTGGTGTAAACATCACCCATTTGCCCTAATTCCAACCAACTCCAAGGGATTATCCCAACTCCACAGCTCCCTGGTGGTTTACAGAGGCCTTTAATGGGATCAACTTGGCTTGACTTTTTGCATGCCCTTCCTTGCTACAAAGGGTTTTGCAAACTGCAAAGTCTGTGGGAATAGTTCCTGCAAGAGTGCCCTCACTTCAGACACTAGCCACTAGCTCAGGGGTCCCCAGGGCCATCCTTGCTTCAGACCAGTTGGCTACAAATTTGGGGACTCTTTCACATTAAATAATTCACTAGAATGATTCAAACTGAGGGGACTCCCTCAGGTTCAATGATGCACTAGAATGGCTCATAGAACTCAGGAAAGCTTTGTACTTCTGATAATAGTTTTATTATAGCAAAAGGATACAAATTAGAACCAGCCAAAGGACGATACTCATAGAGCTATTTGTATGGATGGGTTCCATATGTAAAGCTTCTTGTCTTCTCCTCATGGAGTCCAGATCTCAGACCCATGACATCATCCTGGCTACAGTGTGTGACAATACTCAAAGAGTATTTCCAACTGGGTAGCTCACCTGAGCTTCAATGTCCAGAATTTTTATTAAGGCTTCATTACACACACATGATTAGTTGAATTATTGCCCATATGGTTGAACCCAGTTTCCAGGCTCCCTGCCAGAAGGTTTGGCTCATATTGCTTTCCCCAAAGCACCAACCACATTTAATCACATGATTGGTCTTTTGGCATGGCCAGCCCCTATACTGAGTCATCTCATTAGCATAAAGTATCAGATATAGTCCCTGGGAGGGGGAGCCCACCCTAAATAACCAACCACTCTTATCACTAGGGAAATTTCAGAAGTTTGAATATTACCTCCCAGGACAAAGGCAACATCTCTCTTTAGGCCAGGCTGAATTCTTTACTATGTATCTACCTTTTCACACGTGTTGATTCCAGGTGCATTTCCTGGTAAACCTCCTGCACACTAATCACTGTCTCAGACTCTACTTCCTAAGGGACTAGAGAAGTTTTTAAAGACAATTCAAGGTAGTTCTTTAAATAATCAGCAATTTTCTGTGAATTACAAACTAAATGCTGGGCTCCATGATGGAAAAATTTAAAGAGAGGAGATGAAGAATATAAATTTGGGGACATCAGACAGATCCCCATAGAAAATCTTAATGAATCTGATAATCCAAACTCAGAGATGTTTCATAGAAAGGGAGTGCAGAGTTCAAAATAATTAGGTAACATACATATCTGCATGTGCAATATAGTTCAAAAAAGTTTATTTAAAAATATTAAATCCTAGGGTGAAAATAAAATATGATTTAAGAATTGTGATTTATTTGGCTTCTGTCATCCTCCTGCAGTTTCTCCTTCTCAAATTTCTAGAGCCAATTGTCTAATCATAAGCGCCTATAGGGCTGGCCTGGTGGTGCAGCGGTTAAGTTTGCACGTTCTGCTTCTTGTCGGCCCAGGGTTCCCTGGTTCAGGTCCTGGGTGCAGACATGGCATCACTTGGCACGCCATGCTGTGGTAGGTGTCCCACATATAAAGTAGAGGAAGATGGGCACAGATGTTTCAGATGAGAGACCTACTCCCTTCCAGGTCACTCAGGCCCCCAAAATTTTGTCATTTTAGACCCTCATTTCCTTTTTCCAAAGCAATTAAGTGATCTGAGCAGCACTGTCTCAGTTATATTATTTGCTTTTCCCATTCTTCAAAAAGAGTTCATAAAAACGTTTTGCTCTTGCAAAAGTGTTCCACTTGGCTTCTCAATATTCACTTTCTAGCTATTTACATGGCAGCCAGATTGTTTTTTAGATGTACTCAAAACTTGTGGGGCCAGCCTTGTGGCCAAGTGGTTAAGTTCGTGTGCTCTGCTTCGGTGGCCCAGGGTTTTGATGGTCCGGATCCTGGGCGCGGACCTAGAACCACTCATCAAGCCATGCTGAGGTGGCATCCCACATGCCACAACTAGAAGGACACACAACTAAACTAATATGTATATGACTATGTACTGGGGGGCTTTGGGGAGAAGAAAGAAAAATAAAATCTTTTAAAAAAACACAAACTTGTGATTTCTCTGTGTAAAATCTCCTGATCATTTTCTGTTACTCCTAGAATAACATTTGAACTCCTTGCCAGGGTCTGTAAGATCTTCATTATTTAGTCTCTCCTATCTCTTTCTAACTCCTTCTCTGGTCCCTGGACCAGCACTGTCAACATCACCTGAGAACTTATAAATGCTAATTTTAAAGTCCCACTCTTGACCTATTGAATCAGAAACTCTGTGGCTTGAACCTAGCTATCTCTATTTCAACAAGCCCACCAAGTGATTCCATTGCACACTCAGTTTGAGAACCACTTGTCTAGACATACTGGCTTTTTGTAGTTCTTCAAACAGACCATGCTCTTTTCAGCCGCTAAACCATTACACTTATTTCTCTCTGCCTAGAAACTTCTTCCCCTTTCCTACTCAACTTTTCACTTAAATATCAGCACTTAATAATGCCTTCCCTGACCACACATCTAAATTTCCCTAATGTGCCCTCCATCAATTTAGTCTCTGTTCCTTTTTGACTATCATTACCTTCTGACTGAACTGACACATTTTGAGTATTATGAGGGCTAATCTTTATACCAGGCTGCCTCTGCTATTCTATTCCAAATTAAACTCATGCACCAAGAAAGTGAGTTTTGCTCCTCTTCTAGTCTGAAGTCCTTTGTGAGTTGTGATATTATCATCTTAAACAGGGGAGTCATTGGGCAATTTCATTGCTGAAACAATGCTTTGGTAGAAATTTGCTATGAAGTCTAGAAAGTCATTGACTTACCAAAGGAAAATTGCATCATAGTCCAACAGGTAAGTAAGAATCTATTCAGGACTATTGCAATAGAAATCAAGAGTACTAAAATAAGGGAGAGAGATTGAACTCATCTCCACTGAGACAAAAGATGGAAAAATTTTAAAAGCTGAGGTGAGCTGATGGAAAAGTACTGGAAGATGTTAGTGAGGAGGTTGGTTGACGTGATTAGGACATCTGTGTTTGCTATTCAGTACTTGCTAACTTCAGGCTCCTACCCTCCCACAGAAGCTGGGAGATAGGGACCCTCCCTTTCTTGATGATTACATTTCAAACAGGTAGCTCCTCTGATCCTTAAGATAGATGTTCTTGGGTAAAACTGACAAGAAGCTGGGAGAAGATTTATCTACTTTTCAAAGGAGTAGAAAAGGAATTTGCAATGAGAAGTTTTCTCAAGTAAATGCTCTAAGAAAAGAAAGGTCAGGGATCTATAGTAAGAAAAAAATCTGTTTAAAGTTTATCAAGCTGAAGGGAATAAGTCAGTTTTAATCAATGTATATCCAACATTTCCACTGTTGTTTCACTTCTAAATTCTTGAGTTTTTGGATATAGCCTGGCTAGTTAGCCCCCAAACTTAAGTAGAAGTTTTAAATTATGTTTACAAGTATCTTGAGTTCTAAACTCAAATGGTCTCATTAACCTTAAGAGGCGAGGTGGACGATTGAGCAAAATTCCAGAATGGCAATTGGGGTCCATGACTCCCAGGGATCTGTGGTGGTGACGACAGATCATAGGTGAGCAGACATCTGGAGTATTTTTTGACTTAGATGACTGAAAATATCGAGTAAGTCAGCAAATGTCAGATGTCAGCTACCACAATTGAAAATCACGATTCTTTTCCCTGTCTCCAGAGCCAAGCTTATTTTCAGACACAAAGCCTAGAGATTAAAGGGGAGGTGGGTCCCCCTTTTAGAAGCCCATTATATTGTCCTTTGAAATGGTGATCTCCCTCAGGAACACCTCTTGGTGGCAAGAGATTTCATCAGACTCCTTCCATCCTGGAGTGGGCAGCAATTAATCTTTACCAAGATGAATATTCCTGCATTTGTATTTGCCTTTTCTACCTGCAGTTCCTTGGCAAACACCACCCTCCAAAGACTTAACACATTATCTAGTTTCTTTATGTTTAAGAAGATATGAAAATAAACACCTATCAAGAGATATGCTGATCCTCACACATTCTGCGTCACCTGAAGCTGCTCAGCATCGCATACCTAAGGGGCAGCAAATCTGTGATTCGATTCTTACTCTCCTGACTTGTAATCCAGTGCTCTGTCTTGACAACATACTTGAAGATAGGTCCCCTTTCAGCTAGATTTTTTTCACTGTCTGGACTCCTGTGTTTGGGCCTTGGTGAATTCACCTGCAAATTGAAGTGACTAGACAGAAAAAATCTTAGAGCCTGATTAGTTCTAATACTCTAGACCCTGCGGTTTTTCTGTCTCTGGTGATACATTTTCATAACTTCTTTTGGAAATACACTAAACAAACCTATGGAGAAAAGTTCAGCCTCATTACCAACCAAATAAATAATTTATCCATCAGAGTATTTTCTGTTCGGACATATAATGTGATTTGATGAACTCTGAGATCCTGGATTTAAGCTCTATGAGAGCAATGATTTGTGTCTATTTTTCTTTCTTTCTTCACTACTGTATACTAGAACAGCTACAACAGCCTGGCACACCAAAAGTGCTCAGTGAATACTGTCAAATGAATGAATTTGCTAAGAACTAGCAATGGTGGTAACTAGAATGCACTATTTCATAATTCTTAATCAACTGTCCCAAGCTGGTACTTGAAGTGGCTGGAATCCACCTGCAGGACTGGAAATCCAAGGTAAGGTACAATAATGGATAAGAAAAAGGAGGGATGAAGAGAGCAGAAGTGAGAAAAACAGGGGAGTCACAATAAGAGGTTAAGACAAAGTACTCTCAAGGCAATTCTGACCAAAATCACATATGGATGCAGGTGAGGAACAAAATTCCATGTTATTAAGAGGCAGGATGTCTTCAACCAATTGCTGCTGCCATTGTCAGCTCAAAACCCAGGATGAATCTTCTCATCACTGAACATAGAGTGTTCTCCTGAGAACATTTTGTAGAGCCCTCTTGATGTCCCTGTTCCGCAGGCTGTAGATGAAGGGGTTCAGCATTGGGGTGACCACAGTGTACATCAAAGAGGCAATCATGCCCCTCCAGGAAGATGCATCAGGACTGAGATACACACCCAGGCCTGTCCCATAGAATAAAGAAACCACAGACAGATGAGATGCACAGGTGGAAAATGCTTTATATTTCCAAACAGCTGATGGCATTGTCAGGATTGAGGAGACAATTCGGGTATAGGAGAAAAGGATCCCTGAGAAGGGAAAAATGCCAAGAAGACCAGTCATCACATATTGCAGGATATGATTGACGAGTGTGTCCGAACAGGCAAGCATGAGGGCCTGAGCAAGTTCACAGTAAAAGTGTGGAATTACCCAAATGGTACAGAAGGACAGCCGCAATATCAATAGACTCTGGATCAGGGAGTATGATAAGCTGATGAACCAGGACACAAGAACAAGCAGGCCACAGAGGCAGGGGTTCATGATGACTGGGTAGTGCAATGGGTGACAGATGGCCACAAACCGGTCATAAGCCATCACAGTTAGGAGAAAAGTGTCCATACATCCAAAAACCGTGAAAAAATACATTTGGGTGATGCAGCCTGCATAAGTGATGGATTTACTCCATGTCTGGATGTTCAGCAGCATCTTTGGGACGGTCGTGGAGGTGAAACAGATGTCAGCAAAGGACAAGTTGGAGAGGAAGAAGTACATGGGGGTGTGGAGGTGGGGATCACAGCTGATGGCCAGGATGATGAGCAGGTTCCCAAGCAAGGTGGTCACAAACATGAACAGGAACAGCCCAAATAGGATGGGTTGATGCTCTGGGTCTTGTGAAAATCCCAGGAGTAAAAATTCTGAAACTCTTGTTTGATTTCCTGGTTCCATGTTGTTGACACATCAGCTAGATGGTTGAGAAAGGAAAATAACGAGTAATGGACACTGGACAGACTCTAAGTATCTCCACTTTTTAAATTTCTTGAAGTGAAGTGTTCGGCATAAATGCTTTAATATGAAAAAATTTCGAATCCTACCTTCTGTTTTTTGCTACATGCCACATTTCATAATGTTAATCAACCCCTGTCCATTGGCCTCTGGGACACTTATCTATCTTCTTTTCTTATCTTGGCTTAGAATCATCAAATCTAAAAAGATAAGAGCAACTTTGGACCTAAGAGACAAAATGGCCCATACTCACTCTAACACAAACGTGGAACATGAGGTCAAGTGAAGCTCAGTAACTTGATCTGGGTTATCTGTTTAGTCAGGTACTCAGAAAAGCGTCAGACAATTGTGTCTCAGAGGTGAGAAAATTTGAGAGAGTATCTCACACATCTTGACAGAGTATTGCAGGGGAAGAAAAAGAAAGAAAAAAAATGTTTTTACCAGATACTAAGCCACATTCATAAACACTTAATGCATCCTGTACCAGGAACCATCAATATCCTGCAGAAGCAGGGCCGGATACTTCTTGGACATTTGCCAGTTGAGAAAATGACCTTCATCTGTGAAGTTAAAGGATTAGTTAAACGGTCCAATGAAAGCATGGCTATCAAGGCTTAAACCATTTCAGTACCATAAAGTAAGATCCTACAAAGGTCACAAACAGAATTTGGAGTAAAATCCTCTATGGTACTCATTAAATACTGGAGGAAGAGTGAAATTGCATCAGGATGTTTACATATGACCCTGAAATGATGAGGGACTGTGAGAAACATGGCACTCAGATTAAGTTGATGCTTAGAATGGGGCTGGGAATATGGGGACACTCATGCAGAGCCCACCTACCCTCTGATTCTCTCCACTCCAGGTCCTGAGAGTCCTATACCCTGACACAGAGGAATTGGTCATGTAATGAGGGACAAGAAAAAACACAGGATCATAAAATGAACTTCAATGTTCTGTTTTGCCTTGTTAGAAATATTTTTGCATACTTCCTATTTTGTAACACGCCTAGCTAGAAAGGTAAAAGGCCACCATTGGCTGTCATCACTGTCAATCTTCATAGGTATAAAAAACCAAAGCAGATAGCAACTCTGGAGTGATAAAAATGGTCATATCATACACAAATTGTTTAAGTATGGACGAACATCTTTGTTCTGACCCTTTGGAGGATGGGCATTTTGCATCATTTCTGGTGGTTTCTAATTAGTTGAGAGGTATTCTAAGGAAATAGTTATGATTTATCTTTAAAGTACTATAGTTTGTCAAAGATTCCCTTGACTTTTAATGAACAGAGTTTGCTCTCTTGCATTCCAATTTTTTTTTTTATTGAGCAGAATAGAACAGAGTCATGGGAAATACTCATGACTCTGGGTCTTCCCTGGATGTGCTCTGCATGTTAATGGCATCAATTGCATTGGAAAAGAGGCAAACAATTTCATTTCCTACTAGGTCTATTGCACAGGTTCCCTCCTGGTTGGAAGCCACACCTTCAATTCTGGCCCACAGCCACTTGACTGATGTTTCCAAAATGAAAATCTGATGATATCACTGTCCTACCTAAAACACTTAGAATGCCTTCCTGCCACCTTCTGAAAACATGCAAACTCCTTGGTGTCTTATAGCTCCACCCTGACCCTCTAGCCTTATTTCTCCACACTTCTCACCTCTTTCCCTAAATTCTGATCATTCAGAAAAGCTTCTCTTTGCCTAAATGTGTCATAAACTCATGTCTCTGAAATTTTTCAAGACCTACTCCTCTGCCTAAACCTCTCTCTCCTTTCTTCTCTTAATTCCTACCTGTCATTCCGTACTTGGCACAGCTCTCACCTGCTTAGATGATTTATAACCTCCTCAGGTCTCAATACTAACTGAGCTCTTAGAACACAGAAAACTCTCCATATTGGTTTGATGGCTGATTTAATAAATGGATGAGCATACGAACCAATATTTTTCCTTTGCTGCAGCTCATCAAATAGTCCCTGGGTATCTATTACTCCAAAACTTCCAGCAAAATTTGCCTTCAGTGGGGTTTCTATATGGAGAGGATAAAAGAAATAACATGTTGATGGAAGAAAGGTAGAAAAGGAATATGAGTTTCTGCTCCTTAAATAGACAGGCCCCCCTCTAAATCTTGATTCCCAATGTTGATCCCTCCCTGGTCTCAACAATTTAGTGTATTTTCTCCTGCTCTTTCATCTACCTGCTCTCTCACCTGAGGTCTTTAAACATAGAAGCATCAGCAACTGCTTTTTCCCAGCTTTTGTCTGAAACACCTATATGCATGTCCCTGACTTTCTGTCTTAATTATGTAGATGTCCAAACAGGAGGTAACTGAGAGACTAAGTTGTGAAATTACACACTTCCAAGAATTTTCTCTAAGGATTGTCACACAGCTATTTTTCTGGGATTATAAATGAGGACACTCATCATCTTACAAATTCTCTTCCTGGAAGTTCCTCAATATTCATATTCTCAGTCCTTTTATTTGCATGTGAAACTGATGAGTACCCCCCCAACTCTGAATGAGGAGACCCTGCCTCCTTTGTGCTCTCTCTTCAAACACTTGAAGATCTGCTTTTCAGGAGAGAAAAATAGCAGGGAAACGGACAGAGATCCTCATTCCTTTACCTCTGGTAAAAGACCTGGGAAGGAGAGAGACAGAGGATCGACAGAAACTGGACAGATGCCCCTGTCTCTCCCTCTCCTATGCTATTCTAGACATTGCCTCATGTCTGACCCTCATCCTTTTCGTCTCATACGTGTATATCTTGATGTAATGTTTCTTCTTACAGGATTTAATGAACACCACAGAGGATACTACTCAAAATTGTTTTCACGACCTTTTCTGACTTGAGAAATGGTTAAAGATGGAGTCAGCCTCCGAAGCTGGATTGTGTTCTCAGCCGCATATTGTTTCCCCTGAGAAAGAGATGTACATTCCATGCAAACCTTCAAGGTTTGGAAAGTAGGTTTGTTTGGTGAATGTAAGTAGATAACTATTTGGCCACAGAGGTGTTTTTTTTTTTTTTCCCTAGTATGGTCAAATACTGCTTCCTCAAGGCAAATAAGAAGATTGATGCGATGAAAAAAATATTCAATGAAAGAAATAATTGACATGAAGGAGAGGGACTGGTAAGAATCAGTCTGGTTCTGATGGACAAAACTGGGGATCTGGCTGCTGCAGGGTTTTTGCTTAGACCCTCAAAATACAAATAAACTGCAATGATTACTTTTTTCATTAACTCCCACCTGGGTTTGCAACAGTGGCCAAATTGAGATTTAAAGGGGTCACGAATTATGATTAGTAACACTTATCTTAGCAAGAAGGTTCCCACACATCAGAAACATTTTACCTTATCAGAGGTTAGAAACTAGAAGTGAAAGATACAGCCATTTGCCACTTACACTTCCTCCTTTAACCATGCACCAAAATAAATATTCCCTATTCTGTTTCTAGTGTCTAGTGTTAGTGGGCAACTTTCTTGAGCCATGCCAGAAAGCAGAGAAGAATCGAAATAGATTGCTTGTCAATCACTGAAAAAGATCTGGAAGCCAGTCTGCAAGAAGGGCTTCTTTGGGACAGGCTAAGTGTAAGCTCTTGTGGATACAAGGATTAATGGTGTGGTCTTTGTTTTCAGGGAGCCCCCCACCCTGTGGTGGAGTTGGATATCTGCATAAACTGGTCATTGTAGTACAGTGAATTAAATGCTAAGGTAAAGGTAGTTATAGTCTGCAGAGTAGAATAGAGAGAGGAATCCCAAATCTAGCCTGGAGTGATGGAGTCAGGGAAGAATTCCTGGAGGAAGACATCCTCCAATGATTAGCTATCTAGGTGGATGATTGAGTGGGGCCTTTCCTGGCAGAAAAGAGAGCAAGGGAAAAGGCCCATAAGCAAGAAGCAGCATGGAACAGAATGCTCTTAGTAACGTGCTGAAGCACAAAGTGCAGAAGGGAATGGTGCAGAATGGTTGGAGAGGCAGGCAGGAACCGTATTTCTGGGAATCTTGAAATAGATAATGGGTAAAGGATGGGGGCTTTGAGGGACTGTGACCAAAGGGGTAACATGATCCATATCACAATTTTCCCTGGGTCATGGAATGAAGGATGGATTTACAGCAGGCAAAACTTAGGGCAAAGGGAATTTGTTGGGAATACTCACATTGTTAGAATTGAAGGGACCAAACCACTTGTTTTAAGGAAGAGGAACAAAGGCCAAAAGAGGTGAGGAAATGATTTGATATCTTGCTAATGATTCCATGTCCCTGCTTAAGGATACGACCTGACACCCAAGTGGAATCAAGAGGAAATATAGAGAAGGGGCATGTGAGTTTCAAAGTTTCCCAGAATACTCCCAGATTAACAAGGTGGGATGTCAGGAGGTGAATGGATGTTGAACTTTCCTGTGTCCTTCACTTCCCCTCTCTCATCCACTTCACCCCAGTCTTTATACACTATAGCCCTGGATACCAGGGAACACAGACCCTCCCCTCTTGAAGATCTCTAAGTAGAACCAAGGATAAGGGTGCAGAAGGTGGAGGAAGGATAGATCTTTTTGGAGAAACAGGAGATGTTCTCAAGCAAAGGAGGGTGACAGAGAAGAATTCATAAATACTTGTCTAGGCCAAGTGAAGATGGATGCTCCAGAGTTCTTGGACCAGGTAATAGAAGAAAAGAACAAGAAGAGATAAAGACTTCACTGTGAAAGACATAAGGCTCTATCAGCACCTGGTGGTAACCAATTGTACACCTCGGACTGGTAACTGTATCGTTACATAGTTTGGTCCTGATAAGTGCCATCGTGTCAAAGAGCGGACTGGTGTTTATCCTCTTCCTCTCCATCTCCATTATCTCCATCAGCCATCCACCTACATAACATACAATGGAAGCAAATGCTCACTGTGCAATGGCAACTTCAAATAAGGAGTCTAGCCGTTTACTCTCCCAAGCAATTAGCCCCTAGTGCTCTTTCTCCATAGACATAATTGGTTCAATAGTCAATGTCCTTTCCACCTGGCCACTTCTTTTCCCTATTTCCTGCACTTACTGGGTTATGCAGGTTGGCAAGGTTAGCACACCACAGGGACCAGCTCCTCTGAATCTTTCTCTCATGGAGGGTGAACACTGAAGACAGAAAGTCTGTTCCCCAAAAGAGCAGGGATACAGAGTCAGGCACGTTGTATGGGGCCTACCTGATTTCTCTTGGAGAAGGCATGAGTGTCTTGAGCCTGGTACCTGAGAGCCTTGGTGAGTATAAGTTGATCTTTTACAGGTTTGGTGTCCCTAGGAGCTGAATTCCCTCTGAAGCTTGTTAGACAAATTGATCAACGGATCCCCTAGTCCTTGTAGTTTGACTCCTCAAAGGAAGGGACCACCGAGGAAGGGGTCTCTGACCTGCCAGTTCCTTATCCCTGGGGGACTAACAGTGGGGCCAGCTGTCATTCTTATCTCCTGGGTCTTTTTCCTCCGGGAAGAATCACTTTAGTTTTCCTTGGATCTCCTCTTGGGGACAAGTTTCAGGATTTTCTGACTTGTAGTTTCCTCATCAGGAAGATGGCTGAGTAGTGAAGGGTCCCAGGACTCACTAGTATAATGCTTCTCAAACACTAGCCTTCGCTAGGATGAACTTGAGGTTTGTCAAAACACAGATTTCTGAGTCCTACCCATAAGTTTCTACTTTCTATCTCAGTAGGTCTGGGTTTGGGTGTGATCATTTGGACTTTTCACAAATTCCAAATTTTGCTAGTCCCTGTGACAATCCTTTATTTATTTTAAATTAACATACTTTATTTTTTAGAGCAGTTTTAAGTTTACAGAAAATTGGGCAGATATTGTGAGAGTCTCCATACACCTTCATTCTCCCTTGCTCACAGTTTCTAACATCTTGCATTAGTGTGGTGCCTTTTTTACCATTGATGAATCAATATTGATACACTGGGATTTTTTTTTGAGCCTTTTATTTATTTATCTTTTTTTTTGTAACATTGGTTTATAACATTATATAAGTTTCAAGTGTACATCATTATATTTCGATTTCTATCTGTATTACATCATGTTCATCATCCAAAAACTAATTACAATCCATCCACACACTTGTATCTAATCACCCCTTTCATCCTCCTCCCTCCCTGCTTTCCCTCTGGTAACCACCAATGCAACCTCTGTCTCTATGTGATTGTTTTGTTGTTGTTTTTATCCTCTACTTCTGAATGAGATCATACAATATTTGACTTTCCCCCTCTCACTTATTTTGCTTATCATAATACCCTCAAGGTCCACCCATGTTGTCACAAATGACTGGATTTCATAGTTTCTTGTGGCTGAGTAGTATTCTATTGTGTATATATACCACAAGTTCTTATCCATTCATCCCTTGATGGGAACCTAGGTTTCTTCCAAGTCTTGGCTGTTGTGAATAATTCTGCAATGAACATAGGGGTGTGTGTAGCTCCATTCATGTTTTCAAGTTCTTTGGATAAATACCCAGCAATGGAGTAGCTGGATCGTATAGCATTTCTCTTTTTAATTTTTTGAGGAATCTCCATACTGTTTTCCATAGTGGCTGCACCAATTGGCACTCCTACCAGCAGTGTATGAGAATTCCTTTCTCTCCACATCTTCTCCAACACTAGTTTTTTCCTGTCTTGTTAATTATAGCCATTCTGACAGGAGTGAGGTGATATCTCATTGTAGTTTTGATTTGCATCTCCCTGATAGTTAGTGATGTTGAACATCTTTTCATGTGGCTGTTGGCAATCTGTAGGGCAATATTTTATCATTTTAGCTTTATTAAAACAATCAGTTGAAGTTTTTGTTATTATATAGCTTCCCAACTTGTCCCAGACTTACCAGGTGAACATCTCTAGGAGAAGAGCCTGAGAATACACTTTTAAAAGAATATTACAACAGCTTAATATTTTATGTATATTTTTATTTTGGATATATGTATAACAAAATTTACCACTTTAACCATTTTTTAATTTTACAGTTCTGTTGCATTCAGTACATTACAATATTGTGCAACCATCACTACCATCTATTTCCAGAACTTTTTCATCATTCCAAACGTGAACTCTATATACATTAAACAACCATTCCCCATTTGTCCCTCCACTCAGCCCCTGGAAACCTTTATTTGCTTTCTGTCTCTATGAATTTGCCAATTCTAGGTGCCTCATATAACTGCAAGCATATAATACTTATCCTTTTGTGTCTGGCTTATCTCACTTAGCGTAATGTTTTCAAAGTTCAACCATGTTGCAACATGTATCAGAATTTCAGTCCTTTTTAAGGCTGAATAATACTCCATTGTATGGATAGACCACATTTTGTTCATCCATTCATCTCTTGATGGAATTTGGGTTGTTTCCATATTTTGGCTATTGTGATTAACGCTGATATGAATATTTGTGTGCAAGAATCTATTTGAGTTCCTGCTTTCAATGCTTTTGAGTATATACCTAGACACGGAATTGATGAGTCCTGAGAATCTACTCTTAAAAGCATGCCAAATGATCAGACATTATAGGAAACACTAGCCTAGGATGTTGAACAACAAATCCTGGGAGGTCTCAATGACCCATATGCTGCACTTTGGTAGTTCTTAGGAGAAAACAGAAAAGGCAAAGAGTTAGGATGTCAAATTCGTGGATCTGAAAGATTTTGATAGGGGCTTTGCACCTAGGTGTCTCTAATTAATTAATTAGTCAGATCTTTACTGAATGACTTAGGCCAAGTACTGTTTAGGACCCCATCATTGAATGGTAAACAAGACACCAGACGGAATTCCACCACAAAATGCAGAAAGATCATTCGCTACTGCCTTGAGACAGGAGATATCATGTTTTCTGAAGAGCAATTTGGATTGAAATGGCAATTTCCCAAGTAGATATCAGCCTTTTTTTCTTTGTTAAATCACATTAAATTTATAAAAATGAGCAAAATTATACTTACGATAGGCTTTAAAATGACAGAGGAAACAGTACAGCGGGAGAAAGAAGGTACAGGAAATCACCACAGGGATCCAAGATGTCCAAGCATGTCTAAGTACTTCTCTCAGAAGCCAAGGATGTGTGCTATATTCAAATCACAAGCCACCAGGATAAATTCAGATGTCTCATTGTCAGGCGGGCAAAGACAATGGTGTACTGAAAGGACAATTATACTCCATTGGTCACAGAGTCAAAACCAGGTTAGGTAACCAGTTGCAGAATATCAATCTATAAATTTTCAATAAATAAAAGAGACAAGCTTCTGGGGGAAGCTTCTGTATTTTAAATAGCACCTTATAAATCATTACATACCTATATTTCACTCCTTTCTTGGACAAGAGTTAGTATCCTGATTCCATGTGACCTTGGAAATAAGCCTAGTGCTACTAAAGACCAGTTGGAATTTAATCCTATCCTCACATACCCATCAATAGGGAAACAGTTGAATGAGCATGGAAATCATATTTTTGAATCTTATGAAGCACACTTACGAGGAAAAAAAGCAAAAAAATGTAACTACTATGATCCCATCTAGTTAACAAACACAATACAAAATTACACATTTTCTGTGGTTACATGTATGTGTGTGAAAGGATAGAATGGCTACCCTGAACATCCTTCCCTCCAGCAGGTAGAAGCTTTGGAAAGGACAATTGGTGCCAAGAAGGTGATTTTGACCCTGATATCAGTTTCCCCACATTAAACCCAGTATATATGGGGTTGAAACCAAGACACTCATTGCCTGCTTACTCTCTGGCTTCCTGGCTCCAGAATCCACTATCCTCCATGGAGACAGACACCATCAAGGACAAGCACCTGGATTATCTCCTCCCTGCAAAGAGTTACAGGCTGGTGGGAAAGCTGCTGACCAGCAAGGTGATGGGCTTCCTCCTCTCTGCAAGTAGTCTCAAGGCCAAAGACAGCCTGGTGGAAAAGCTCCAACCAGCAAGGCCATATCTCCCCCGCCCCTATCTAAAACCCCAAATAAAAACCCTTCCTTTTAGCTTTTCAGGGAGTTTGGGATTTCAGCATTAGCTGCCCTCTCTCCTTGCTCAGTGCTGTGCAAAAATAAAATTCCTACTTTCTTCCACCACACCTGGTGTCAGAGATTGGCTTGCTGTGTAATGGGTGAGGCAACTCATTTCAGGTTCGTTATCAAAGGGGCTAGATTGGACAGTCTATGAGACAGATGAACCATCTGTTTCTTGTCTCTCCCTAGGAGTTTGATCTCTTAGGATTAGGCAGAGAGAAGAGGAAACTGGATATCTTGAGTTGTGGAGGTTGTATCTTGCTCTGATGTGATGCCCTAGAAATGGAGAGACTTTTAATTGGGGTAATCAATGCCTGTTTGGACCAGAATGAAGTCAAGCCCTATAGACCTGGGGACAATTGCAGGCACACTGGAAGAGATGGGGTGCACATTCTGATGAGCGACAGATGGGGCCGTGATGTCGAGAAACATGAAATGCCGTCTGCTTCATGGATAGATGATAGGGACAGTGGAATCTAGTGACTGCCTTAATGAACAGATGAAAGGTTACTATCCTCTCCCTTTCTTTCAATCTCCTATGTTTTACCAGTTTACGAGCCATTAAGGCACACTGTGATTCTCTATTAGTTCCCTTGGTAAAACCATACAGACTCAAATTGTGGCAAGTTTAAAACATGGTTCTGAAATTCTTTGCTATTCCTCTCAAATATCAGGTCCCCTGTCTTGAATCTTAAACTGTGATGCTAAGTTTGATTTATAGTCAAAACTACTTACTATCTCTGTAAATTTTGGGTAAGTTACCTGGCCTCTCATAATATTAGTTTCTTAGTTGTAAAATGGGATGAATAATAATTACAACCTTTAGCAGATTTTTTAAAAGAAATTTAGAATCAAATAAGGTAATATCCCAGCTATTTGTTCCTACATGACAAACCAAGACAAAATTTAATGGCTTAACGTGAACCATGTTACTTTTATCTCATGATTTTGTGGGCTAAGTGTTTGGGAAGGGCTCGGCAATTCTGCTCTAATTCACAAAGTGCTGTTCACCTAGCAGTTTGGCTGGCTGAAAAGCCTAAGATGGTGACACTCATATGTCTGGTGCCTTAGCAAGAACTGGAAAGTTGGCCTTCCCAAATATTGGGACCACATCACCTACATATGGCTTTTACAGCATGCCAGTCTCAGAGTAGTCAGAAATCTTATATGGTGGCTTAGTGCTGCCAGAGTAAATATTCAAAGATCTGTCAGTGAGGCAAGATCACTTTTGCTGAACACCCTTGGTCCACTCACAAGTCATTCTAGTTTAAAGAAGAGAAGAAATAAACATCACATTTCTTTGGGAAAGAATTTATAGCCATCTTTAATTTGTTACAGGTAATGAATGTAAGCTTAGCATTGTATCTAGCACATGGCAAATAATTAATAAATGTTGAGTCCATTAGTGTTATAATGGGTTTAATCACCACGTGTGCAGTAATAAAAATGTGTGAACAGAAGCAATGAGAATAAAGCCACATTCTATCATAGAACTAAATTAAGATTTAACAAGTAATACTTTTAGAACATTTTAATTATATTCATCATCATTATGATCATTATCTTAATACTAGAATACTCTTATTTCATGGGATACCTAGAGATGCTTCAAGTCCAAGCTTGGTATTCATTGGTGTAGACGCAGGAAAGTTGATCAAAGACAGAAACTTATAGATAGCAGAGAGGATAGGAATTTTCAAAGAAATTATATAAGGAAAGCTTAATTTTCCTCATATATAAAAATAAAGTTGTACATGCCCAAGGAATAGTGGGCAAGAAGCAAAGCCATTGAAAGATGAGCTAGGGTTTACCTAGCTACCTATTGGATACATTTAAGTCCCAAATTCATCATGGATAAGAAGATATTCTGCTAAGGAATGCTCCCAGCACTCTCTGGCAGAATTCTAATATGTTTCTCCGAGATTCCCAGCCCTGAGCAAAGAACACTTTCTCCCAGTTATTCAATAAAACTCTAATCTACGTGCTTCCATGAATGGATTTTGCAGATGAAATTAAGGTCCCACCTCAATCGACCTTGAAATAGGTGATTATCTGGATGATTTTAATCTAACCATATGAGCCCTAAAAAAACAGAATTTTCTCCAGGTGGTCAAAGAAGAGGAAATAAGAGATTTGAAGCAGGGAAAGGATTTGACATGCCATTTTTTGCTTGAAGAAGGAACTGGTAATGTGTTAAGGAATGCAGGGAGCCCCTAGGAGTTGACAGTTCCCGTGCCTGACAGCTACTAAGAAATAGGAACCGTGGCATACAGAAAAATCTAGCCCAAAGATCCCTATTCTGGAATCCCTGGGACATGTGAATATATACCTTACATGGCAAAAAGGACTTTGCAGATATGACTAAATGAAGGATCTTGAGATGGGGAGATTATCTTGACTCCAAATGAGCCCAATCCACATGCAATCATGAGGATATTTGTAGGAGAACATTAAGAGAATCAGAATGAGAAAAAGAGATGTGAAAATTGAAGCATATGAGAGAGAGGGAGAGAGAGAGAGAGGGAGAGAGAGAGAGGGAGAGAGAGAGAGACTGACTACACTACTAGCTTTGACGATATAAGAAGTGGGCCAGGGACCAAGGGATATTGTGGTCTCTAGAAACTGAGAAAGACAAGGAAATGTGTTTTCTCCTAGAACCTCCAGAAGGAATTCAGCTTTGCTGACCCATCTTAGACTTCTGACCTCTAAAACTGTGCTGTTTCAAGCTACTTAGTTTGTGGTAATTTTTATAGCAGTCATAAGAATCTAATATATGGGCCTCAGTCCTACAACCCAAAAGGACTGAATTCTGCTAACAACTCAAATGGATTTAGAAGCAATTTTTGCTTAGAGCCTCCAGAAGAGAATTTGGTCTGGCTGGCACCTTGATTTTGGCCTTATGATACCCTGACTAGAGAACCCACTTAAGCCAAGCCATACTTCTGACCTATAGAACTGTAAGGCTAAAAAATGTTCATTGTTTAAAGCCAGTAATCTTGTTGTAGTTTGTTAGATAGCAATAGAAAACTAAGCCTGGTACATCAAGCTGTAGACCAATGGGTCCAGCATGGACACAATCATGGTCCACTTCACTGAAGCTGTTGAGCTTCTCTGGGAAGAATGAATCACAGCTGAAATGAGGTAGAACTCCAGGCCTGTCCCATAGAACAAGGAGCCCAATAGACTTGGCCTTCATAATTCCATTGTCACAAAAATGAAATGAATGAGAAAGGTCTCTATTTCAACAAAAAGAAGGCAGACGTTAGTGATGTCGCTACTGAAAAATCAAGCATTTTAAATAGTGCAGACAACATGATGATTCAACATTTGTATATTTGGGGAAACGATCACCACAATAAATCTAGTTAACATGCATCACCAAATATAGTTACAAATTGTTTTTCTTGTGATTTGAACTTTTAAAATCTACTCTTTTTGCAACTTTCAAATATACCATACAGTATTATTAACTTAATCCTGTATGCTACATCTGCAGTACTTATTTACTTAATAATAGGAAGTTTGTTCCTTTTCACCAACTTCAGCCATTCCTCAATCCCCTCTGGCAACTACCTATCTGTTCTCTGTATCTATGAATTTGCATTTTTGTTTGCTTTTAAGGCTCTCTTGATCAGTATGTTAAAGAACAAGACACCTTGGGTCAATAATGCTTATCCCAGGAATTTAAGTATGCTTCAACTTTAGAAAATTTATTTATATTCACTTATTGCATAAACATATTGATACAAAAGTAGAAAAGTTTAATAGGAATCAAAATGTATTTGATAGTTTTTAACAACTATTGCTACAAAGGATGGTGTATATGTATGTGTGTATGTGTGGGGAGATGTAGGCTCTCAAAGTAGAAAAATAACTATGTATCTCTCAAATGATAAGTAGTGTGGACTTTTCAGTATTAGATAATGTTCAGTTGAACATGCAAGCATTAATAAATGACATGTAATGAACACGCAAGATACTGGTGTGGAGGATCAGAATTTGCCACCCTAAAATGTGTCTCTTTGGCTTTATGATTTTTAAGAACAAAAGACTTAATAAGAAAATTTGACCTCCCCCTTAACTGCTAGAAGAATTAAGATAGAAGCCCTGTTCCAGGAAGGAGCTATCACCACAGATAACTATAATGGTAGACAGGGAGGAACCTAGCAAGGCCCATTTGATCAAAGTCCTCCCCGTGTCCCATTGTCTTTGCAAATTATGGCAAATATTTGTTCACCAAACATTTGCTTTTCCATCTTTAGGTGGATTGCCTTCTTCCCCTTTGAAGTCTCAAACCACTACCTCCCAACATTCTCCATTGTCTTTAGCTGAAGATGGTATTTAAGGTGGTGGCTTCAGCCGTTTTGATGAATTACTCAGTTTTCCTGGGTTTCTCCCATGTATACCTGTTATTAAATTTCCTGGATTTTCTCCTGTTATTCTATGTCATGTCAATTTAATTCTTAGACCAGCCAGGAGAACCCAGAGGTTAGAGAAGTATTTCTTCCTCACTTACACTGCTATGAATAAAAAGTATTTAATTTTATTTTGATATTACAAGCAAATGCACAAGAAGAGAAAAGAAAGGGAACATAAGCATTGTAAAGTCAAAGACAGATGTATGTTATTTGAAGATAAGATTTGGTAGGTGCAGAGCCCTCAGATCTCTGAAGATGCGGGCTTCTGTGAGTCCTTCATCATCCATTTCAAGGAAGCCCTAGGGTAGTTGTTTTCAAGTTTTAGCCATGCATAAGTTCCACCTGGATAGCTTATTAAACACAAATGACTGAGCCTGACCTTGGAGCTTCTGATTAGTAGATTTGGGATGAATGACAAGAATTTGCATGTCTAACAAGCTCCCAGGGAATGCTGATGCTGCTGGTCTGGAGACAGTTTGAGAATCACTTGTTTGTGTCACCCAGTACTCTGATCTAATAAAAGTTTCTCCTCCACTGTTTACGTTGCTAGGATAAACTGGCTCTTTCAGACGGCATCATGGAAACCCCTGGTGGCCCTGTCTCTTTCTACTACAGTGAATTTTCCCCAGAAACTACGGGGAGATGCTCCAGACAGGGAAATCATAACCCATATCTCTGGGAGGCCCAACGTGGTTTACCCTGGGGACACTTCCAGCTTATTTAAAGTTTCTAGGAACATAGGGGCTGAATACTCAGATAGCCTCATTAAATGAATTGTTCTATTTTCATTCTACTCTTTAGAGAATCAAGCTCCCTCGGGGTAGAAGGAGAATAATAGAAGCCAAACTTTCTGCCACTTCTGTTTCCCTGAAGATGGTTGTGGAGAGAGGCAAGTTTCTTTCTTCCAATTATTCCTTCCTTCTTTGGTACATTCAAACATTTGTAATCAACAAGGTAATACTCCTGATGAATAAAAATTGTCCTTATCTTCCTTTAAGAAATCTCCAAAATCTCCCTAAGATACCACTGAAATTCTCACCTCTCCTTTACAGGATTTAATTACAAAGTTAGAAATTTCTCTGTGAGGTATGTGTTAAGGTTGCAAGGAGCCCAAAAGACTTGACCCTCTCAATCCCATTGTCACAAAAATGAAATGCATGAGAGTCCCTATTTCCTGAAGGAGAATACAGTCATTAGTGGTGTTGCTACTGAAAATCAAGCATTTTGAAGAGTGGAAATATTCCTTAAAATTTGTTGGGGATGTCAGTTCACTGAAGACCTCAGGGAGAGCAATTGTGATGGAAGTAGAAAGATCCAAGATGAGTTGGTTGAAGAGAGAGTGGAAAGGGAAGTTGCAAGTACAGACCAAATTCTCCAAAGGTTTTGTGCAATAACCAAAGGGGAGCACGGCTCTTTGAGAGAGCTTCATCTTCACTGAAAGAAATGGGAATGTAGAACATCCCATGACTTTGGAAATTATAACATTGCATGCAGATACTGGAATATGCAGGACAAAGAAAGGATAAGAGAGAGTGTAAGTTCTCCCAAAAGTTAGGAAGGGATGGGTTTCAATATTCAGTTGGAGGTTTTTAAGAGGATATCATTAAGAAAATAATTATACAAATAATTGTTTAATCATAGCAGTGGTTAACGTTGTGATGAATTGTATACTGTTCACGGACAGCGTGTATCCAATGGGGCCTGTAATTTAGAACTGAAGGATCATGGATAGGATTCAGATCAGCATCAGCTTATCTTTCTAAATCCTGACTCTCTAAGCAGAACCTTCTCCCTTTCTCTGTACAATTACTTGATGTATGGCTGCCACCCAAACAGACTGATGATCACCAGATCAATATATTTGACCTCCAAGATAATAGCATCAGTGGGGGATTCTGTTCACCCTCACCACAGTCTTTCCAAGATTCAACTAATGTTTCAGCCTCCCTAAAGTATTGCTTTTCCTGTTATTCCCATACTGTGAACACTACCACCATCAATTCGGGCACCCAGGGAATTGTTCTACTCCGGTGGTTCTCAGTTATGGTGATTCTGCCCCCTACAGGACAACTGGCAATGTCTGGAGACACTTCTGGTTATTATCACTCAGTGCTGGCATCTGGTGAATAGAACACAGGGTTCTGTTAAAATTTTTACCATACACGGGAAAGTCCCTTACAACAAATAATTATATAGACCAAAATGTCAATATTGTGGTGGGTTCAAAACGCTGGGAAAGACTGTTGAGAACTAATGTTGAAACTTTTATCTAAAATATCCCAACCATTATCCATTATTTTATAAGGATATTGACAATATTATCTGAAATATATATCACAATCTTTCTCCATTGTTTTGTCCTGCCCAATCTTACTTATTGTGGTTAAATTTATATAATTTACAACGTACTGTTTTAATCATTTTTAAGTGTAGACTTGGCATTGAGTACATTCACATTGTTGAGTAACCATCACTGCTATCCATCTCCAGAAGTTTTTCGTTTTCCCAGACTGAAACTGCCCCCACCAAACATTAATTCCCCATTCACCTTCTCCGGCCCCTGGGACTCACTGTTCTTCTTTCTGTCTGTATGAGTTTGATCCTCTAGTCATCTCTTGTCAGTAGAATCGTATAATATTTATCCATTTGGAATATCTCATTTTGACATTTTAAAACCTGAACTTCTGATGTCCCCTTTCTTTCCAAGTTTGCTCCACCCATAGCCCTCCCTGTCTCAATGGATGCAACTCCATTTTCTCAGTTGTTCAAGTTCTAAACCCTGGAGTCATTCTTGTTTCCTCTCTTTCTCTCACAACCATGTCCTGCCTGACAATAAATCCTCTTGGCTATACCTTCCAAATATACCAAACTGACCACTTCTTGATCCTTACACTACTATCTCCCCTGGGTCCTAGCTACCTATATCTCACCTGGCTTGCAGCAGTCAGCTCCAAGCAGGCTTCCTCACACCCTACAATCATTTTCAACCCAGCAGCCAGAAAGACTTTTTAAAATCCTAACCATGTCATGTGTCACCTCAAAACCCTGCAATGACTCCCCATATCACTCAGTGTAAATGAAAGCAAAAGTCCTTCAATGGCAGAGAAAGCCCCACAGGATCAGCCCTTGAGACATGTACTTTTCTGCTATGCTCCCCCTCACTCTCTCTGCCACAGCCATATGCCCCCCAAGACATTCCCACCTCAGGGTCTTTGTATTAACTTTACCTTCTGCCTGGGGCGCTCTTTCCCCAGGTATGCGCTCACCTCAGTCATTCACTATCTTCACAATTGTAACTTTCCCAATGAGGTTTATTAAGACCATCCTTTATAAGATGACCACCTCCCCTCCCCACACTCCTGATCCTCTTTATCCTTCAGAGTTGAGCCTAAATTAATGACTGACACATAGTTAATACTAAGTGAAAATAGGTCTGATAAACTGAATAAAGTAATGTGGGTTTGAAGGGGCTGCTAGTGACATGACTCCTGATTACAGTTGATTGGTCCAAGGTAGGAAGAGCACAGGATTTTGTCAATTAGAATCCTTCCTGAGATTATTTTTCACACATGAGGAGCTAAAATAAATCCACTTCCTCTTTAGTAGTGAAGCAGTGAGGTGTGAGATGTGAGAGCTGCTGATTTTTTAGTCTTTTGCCATGTAGGGATAGCTAGTCTGAGAATATAAATTCAATAATCTGAATTGAAATCTTCATTGTGTTTGAGCCCTGTGCCCAGTGTCCATCTGAGACTCTGCTGAGATGTGTTCAGATGAATCAGGAAATTCTCTTCTATCCCTTGCCACCAAAGCAGACCTGTCTGGTGCAGACTTATCTTTATGTGAGCCAGGACCGTGTGATAACCATGCCCCATGAAAATCAATAAGGAGTGCCGTGACAGACCCTTCACCTTTTCAGCTCAAGGCCTTATCAATCAAATTGTTATCAAATTCTAACTCACACACATCTCCTGTGGTAGTTTGAATAATAGTCTCCCAAAGACACCCAAGTAATAATCCTGGTGGGAATGTAAAATGGCACAGCCACTTGGGAAAATAGTTTGGCAGTTTCTTAAAAATTTAAGCATACATTCATCAGACAGCCCAGTAATTGCACTCCAAGTTATCTGCTCAAGAGGAATGAAAATGCATGTTAACACAGAGACAAGTGCACAAATGTTCATAGCAGCATTGTTCATAATAACCCCAAACTGGAAATATCCATATGTCTGTCATTTGGCAATTGGATAAGCAAAATGTGATATATACATAGAATAGAATACTAATCTGCAATTAAAAGGAACAAAATATTGATACATCCACATGGATGAGCCTCAGAAACATATGCTAAGTAGAAGAAGCCAGATACAAAAGACCACATATTATATGTTTCCATTTATATAAAATTTCTAGAAAAGGCAAATTTTTAAAGACTGAAAGTGATGAGTGGTTTCCTAGGGCTGAGTCAGGAGTGGGAATTAACTGCAAATGGACACAAGGATAATTTTTGAAGTGATATACATATTCTGAAACTGGATTGTGGTAATAATTGCATAAATGTATAAATGTACTAAAATCATTGAGTTTACACTATCATGGGTGAATTACATGCATGTAAATTATGTCTCAGTAAAAACAATAAAAGCTAAGTGTTTAAAAGTTTTTTCCTGGAATTACTCAAAGTCAATTGTAAACTTTTACCTTTGTTTTCCACGGGCTCTATGACACACCGGTATTATTGTGCTCACCCCCTTGTATTGCAATCATTTATATCTCCCTGGCCCCCTCTTCAATTTCTACAAAGTAGACAATAAATGTATATTGTATTAAACTTCAGTCAAAGTGAACTGAAGCCACATCAAATAAGTCTTTTATCTCGAACAATCTACAATTTTTGAGAAATTTTGCAGTCCTTACTATGTCTCTAATAATTACTTTCTTTTTCTTTTCCCTCAAAGTCCCTAAATCCATTCATGATATTGTCTTGATATATCACGATCTTTATCACCTGTGTTTTGGTTCCCAGAGAAGCAGACACTGAGCCAAGGATTCAAGTACAATCATTTTATTGGAAGGAGCAATGAAATGGATGGGAGAGAGAAGTGGACAAAGGGAAGAAAATAAATCTAGTAAAGCTTGAATTAGGTCTGCTACTCCAGGAAATGAGCAGAGTTTTCATACTGTGGGGATATTCTGGGAAATGGTACAAAATCAAAACCTCAGAATTATCCCAGCTAAAATGCGAATACCCCAAATCTCTCCCTCTAGGGCTGTCTCTGATGGGCCATAATTTCCTCTCACTTCTGCCACCATGTATTGGGCAAAGCAGGTTCTGGCTGGTGCTGGCCATTGGTAGTCCTATAATGGAGATGATGGGAGGATTCTAGGAAATGTGGGAGGAATGTTAACAGCTTCTACTACTTCATCCTTCCCTGAAAACTCCATTCTACCAACATTCTTCTAAAAAATTAGCTAAGTCCTCAAAACTTTCCACACATGTGTAACTAGAATTCCTGATGGCACCTCTGGAGAGTCTCAGAAAAAAAAATAAGCCAAGTGAGAAAACAGTACCACTTCTATTGAATTCATTATTACGTGTTTTAAGATATTAGAGGGTGTATATCAAAATTGCAATGATGGGAAATAAAGGTCAAATAAAAGAAGGAAAGGAAGAAAAGAATGAAGGAAGGGTCACAAAGAATGAAGTGATGTCTCAGAGTTATTCTAGGTGGTTTATTACTATGAATAATCTAAAAAAATGAGCTGTTAAATCTATATTCCAAATCGAAAATTGAAAATCACATCACTGTTATGAAAAGTAGGATAGCAAAGCCAGTGTCAGCTAGCCAAGTTAGAGTCCAACTCAATCCCAGTCTCTTCTTTTGAACAGTGGACTGAATGAGAGAAAATATCACAAAGAAATGTTTTCAAGATGAAATAAAGTCATACATATAAAGAAATAAGCACAGTCCTGATATGGTAAGCACTTGTTTACAACAAGTTATACTGGTATACTTGTATACCAATTACTGCTGTAATTATACTGCACTATAATTTTGAGTCCATTTGTTCTGGGAAAACAAGACCAAAACCAAATAAAAGTGAAGAACATCAGTGTATGTATTTTTGGGGAAATCACATCAGCACTCGATACGTGCTTTAAATCTAAAGTTAGGACATACAACTTTCATGTCTTTCCCATCTGTTTATGCATGTTATACGTAAGGATGCATGTAACTGGTCTTCAACTTTGGCTTCATGTTGGAGTCATGTGGGGGAATCTTTAAAAATATTGATGACTGCTTATCACCAAAGATTATACTTCAGTTGGACTGACGTGTAGCCTTAGCACGAGGATTAAAAAATTATCCAGTTGGTTCTCATGAATAACCAAGGTTGTGAACTACTGATTGAATCACATTTTGTTCAAAGATGACTAGTATATATGTATCTTTTCCTGCTAATGAGCAGATGCTGAAGTTCATAAAGTACTCCTAGCTCACAAGACGGATGATACGAAAAAGTTTACCCTTGCAACAGGCTCTATGATTTTTCTCAAAATTACTGATGTTTACATATTTTCTCCTTCCATACCATACAAGTAATTATCTGTGCTGGTTAATAAGATATTGCCACCTTGCTCCAAACTCACCATTCTATACTTTGCTTTAACAAAGCTTGACTCTTTCCTCTCACTATTAACAGTGTCTTTAGGACTTCTCTTGAAGCTGTTCTTCTCTGTCTCTTGTCCTGAAAAATCTGTCTTTGGACTATGATCTTTGTCCACTATATGGGTATGCATCTTTCCTTTCAGTATGCCACACAAAGTTTCTGAGGCAGTGAACTTTGGATCTCTAGAAACCCGCCTACTAACTGGTTTAGTTTACTTGGTCCTTCATCAATAAGCACAATCAACTACCAACTTCACTCATCAGGAACTTTGATACTGGAGAAGGGAATGCCCTTTACAGAAGATGAAAACCTACCAACCAGTGAGAAGGGATATTTCTCAATAAAAACAGCTAGATTAGGGTTTTGATTCCTTGGTTTTCATGAACTGAAATGAGACAGCTTGGGTCTGATCTACTCTGGAACAATGAGTAGGCTGTGTCTCCATTTCTGAAAACCTAAGTAATGGGCAAAAGCACTTGGAAATTGCCAAGGTAATTATGATGGTTAATTTTATGCGTCCACTTGACTCGGTCATGGTACCAAGAAATTGGGTCAAACATCATTCTGGATGTTTCTTTGGAAGTGTTTTATGGCTGAGATCAACGTTAAGATCAATGGACTTTGAATAAAGCAGATGAGTCTCTCTAATGTGGGTGGGCCTTATCCAATCAGTTGTAGGCCTTAATAGAACAAAGACTGACCTCCTAGAGGAAGAAGAAATCCATCGATCAGACTGCCTTTGGATTTGAACTTCAACTCTTCCCTGAATCTTCAGCCTCCTGGCTTACCCTACAAAATTTGGGCTTCGCAAGCCTCCACAATCACATGAGCCAATTTCTCAAAGTAAATCTCTGTATATTAGTATATACGTATCCTGTGGGCTTTGTTTCACTGGAAAACCCTGACTAATAATGTTGCCTTTTGATATCTCATTTATTTTTCCCCAGAAGTAGTGTTTCTTTTTCCTCTTTAAACTTCAACATTTAGAATGAGTGTTACTAATTTATTAACAATATTTGTGGGTGAAAGCTTAGATGGAAATACATGAAAAAGGTCCACAGTAACGATCTAGGATTGGTGATACTATTCTCGATATGAGAGAGGCATTATAGATAATAAAGAGGTTATGGGATGTGAAGACTCAGCTCCACCAAGATCTCAGCAAAACTTTGAGACCTGTGGCAACTCAGTGCACTTCAGATTACTCATCGGTGAAACGAAAATCTGTGGGATGGGAGAAAACATTTGCAAACCATATGTGTGACCGTTGGTTAATTTCCAAATGATATAAAGAACTCCTATAAATCTATAGTAAAAAAAACCCTAATAACCTGATTAAAAAATAGACTAAGGACTTAAATAGACATTTCTCCAATGAAAACATACAAGTGGCTAAATGGTACAAGAAAATGTTCTCAACATCACTATTCATCAGGGAAAGGCAAATCAAATCTACACTGGGATACCATTTCACACCTATCAGGGTGGTTATTATATAACAACAACAACAACAAAAAAACAAGTGTCTAAGCATGTGGAGAAATTAGAACATTTGAACAACGTTGGTGTAAATAAAAAATGTTGTAGCCACCATGGAAAACAGTATGGAGATTCCTTAGAAAATTAAAAATACAACTACCATATGATCCAGCAACCCCACATCTTGGTATTTACCCCAAAGAATTGGAATCAATATCTCAAAGAGACAGTAGCAGTCCTTTGTTCATTGCAGCACTATTCACAATAGCCAAGATCTAGGAACAACATAAATGTCCATTGAGAGATGAATGGATAAAGAAGATGTGAGAAAAATGAATAGATATAAAAAGATTATATGTGTAATGGAATACCATTTGCCCTGAAAAAAGAAGGAAATCCTGCCATTTGCAATAACATGGATGAAACTTAAGGATATTATGGTAAGAAAAATAAGCCAATCACTGAAAGACAAATACTGCATGATTTCACTGATATGTTCCTAAAATAGCCAAATTCAAAGAATCATTGAGTGATATTTTGGCTTGCGGGTGCTGCCAGGAGGGTGAAATGGAGAGTTACTAACAAAAGAGCGTAAAATTTCAGTCAAGCAAGATGACTAAGCTCCAGAGATCTGCTGTACAACACTGAGCCTACAGTAAACAGTAACGTATGAACACTTCAAAATTGTTAAGAGAGTAGATCTCATATTAAGTTTTCTTTCCATAACAATAAAAAACCCCTTGTCCTTAGAGACAAGAGGTTAACTGAGAAAATGGAAAGACTATCAGATACTTGATATAGAAAACCTAATCTTCCCTAAATTACTTAGTCATTTGAATGCATTTGATAATAAATTCACATGTTGATGTATGTTAATTTAAAAAGTAAGTGAATCTTTTGTTAAGATGTATGTAACTTGAAAGTCAGAAGGAGGAGTGCAGGTGAGATCTCTCCTGAGAAGTGGAAGTCTTCAGATCCTGCAAAGGATGTTTTCTTTTCCTATAATCCTGTTCCACTAATCTTAAAAAATCCCCAGAGATTGGGATAACATGGACTAATGTGGCTAATTATGGGCTCTGTGCATTTTGCTCTCAAGCCCACAAAACTGTAAATAATCAGCCTGGGCCCTGCAACCTTTCAGTTGGCTTGTCCCAGTACAGATGGATCTGTATGTGTGTCTTCTCTTCCAGAGTTATTGTATACATCCAGGGGTCCATGTCTGACTTTGTCTTCCTGCCAGCCCTGAGAACCACGCCTGAAGCTTCATCATTCACTAGGCATGAGAAGGACAATGGATCCTCATTCTTTTGTCATGCCCTACATGCATAGAGGCAGCACAGTCCAGTGAGTGTTGCTGTAAATACTGGGTACAGAAGAGACTGGGGGAGCATTGTTTCTTTATCATCAGGATAGGTAGGACAGTTATAGTAGCCAGATGGGAGGGCACCAATATGCAGTTTCAGCTCAGAGGCCTATGGAGTTAATATTCTTTGTTCTGGTTGGGATCTGAGAATTCTCATTCAGACTTTGCTTTCCTTCCCAACTGTTTCTACCTCCAATAGGCATCTTTCTCACTGGGGTAGGAAGTGAGTCCTGCTAAACTGTCCCCTAAGCTCCCCAAAATGATCATGACGGTGATGATGAAGATGAGAGTCAAATGATGCCAGATGACCATGTACATGATATCATGAACCTATATTAATGATTCCCAAATGCTAGGCTCAGAATTAAATGCTCTATGTAACTTATTTCTTTTCATCTCTATAGTCACCCCTACGATATATACCACACGTTATTGTTCTTTCACAAATGAGGAAAGGGTTATAGACTTTTAATACAACTTGAACTGTAATAGAATGGGATGAAGCCAGGTTTGAATCAAATGGTTTGACTCCAGACACAGGACACTTGGCCAGCCTTCTCCCCCTACCAACCCAACCAGCCATGTCCCTTCTCTTGTCATTTCACACAGACACCCTCTATTCCCTGTGCTCTTCTCCTTGGAGGTTACTGGTAGACTACCATGGAGAACAGTGGGTGGCATGTGCTGCATCAACTATAGGAAGGTTGGCTGAGATCACAGGCAGGGATCACAGAAAGAGATGACATAACAATTTAGGGCAAATCTCTCTCTTGCCTCCACTCCTGGATTTTGCCTCAGCTGTCCACTTCATCCTCCATTCCTGTAACCTACCACTTCTACATTTCAAAAGAAGATGTAACATCAGGGTCTCAGGTCTTTGCATCCTCAGGAAACCAGAAACTATGAAAAGATATGCAATATATGTATCATTGATTAAGAACTCTGGTTCACTGCTTTAAATTTTCACACAGTGAAGATATTAACTGCTTGTGCCTCAGAGATGCATAAAGTAATTTTAAGTCCTTTTCACTCTACTTATTATTGATGTAGAGCAAGTTCTTAATACATCTGAGCCTAAACATCAGCATCCAAGTTGATTCCACTACTTTGAGTAAGGACTAAAAAGATAATAAATACTATCTATGATTAAATATGTGATGGATGCATATAACAGCAAAATATTTAAATATTATTATTATACTTATTATTAATATTGATTACACTAAGCTCCACAACATTGACCAAATATCCTTTGATCTGATGGCTTGGATTTCAATGGATACCCAACAAAACATTTTAGTTTTGTCCTTATAGAAATAGATACTGATCACTTGGAAGGAAAATGACTGAGTCACGTTCATTTCTGATTTCCCAGATCTTACATCGTCTTTGGCACAGAGCAGGCAACAACAGCAACAAAACCCCCAAATTTGTTAAATATTGAATAGACCCTTTTTTGTTTCAAGAAACAGAGCATAGTCAATATGAGTTACACAACTGGTGCTTTCTTTCCTGTGCCTTTATCCGTTTCAGGGGCATCCCGTAGGTCAGGCGATAGGATAATAACACTTGTATTGTGCATATGTCATAGGTGTTCAATAGGGCCTCTAATTTTCAATTTAATAACATACACATCATTCAATTATTTGAAAAAAGTCACAGTTATTTTCATAAATATGAAAAAGAAAAGGCAGAATGAGCACAGGCTTGTGTATTTTATTGAGTGGGCTGAGGCACACTTTAGAATTTCCAAGGTCCTGAAAAAAGAGTCTTTAGATTCTCTGCCATATAATCAAATAAAAGATTATTAAAACTTTCTTAGTGTTGCATTTCATCAATGAAATAACTGTTTCAGTAAGGATTCAAATTCCAGTTACAAAACAATGACCAAATATTTATGAATTTCCACCTCTCTTGGATGCACACATCTCTGGAGATGGTTCTTATTCTCTTCATTTTCAGGTCAGAACACCAGCACAGAGAGGGTAAGGGATTTACAAACACTTCTGTGAATTAGGGTAATGAACCAGTGGATTTGGGGCCTCTTGTGGCAGTAATATAGTGGATTATAGGATTTTCTGTTAATAAGAATGCATCTTCCAGCCCAGCTTGAAAATCTGAAATATGGAAATATTATTCTCTATATAAGATGTGAATTTTCATATGGAACTATCATAGAATGACTATTATAAAATACTTGAGAATATTTCTGATTCTATACCTGAATAAGAGTGTGTAGTTGATAGCAACTGATTTTTCTATTGAGAAAACAAATGTAGGAAATATAGAAAAATTCAGCTGGCATTGACTTTTACAAAACAAGCAACTGTCTTCCATGAATATTTCATATAGAAATTCTCAATTTTATGACGTGGAGACAGGCAAAAGAATTTTCATAGGATTGTTGAAATAAGGAATTGGTAAATAAAATGAAATTCACTCCTCAGGTAATACTATGTGTCCATTAAAGTATTATGTCTAGTATTAAGCACAATGCCATAGTAAACAAGAATATTTTAGATGCAGTGTGTGTAGTAACATGCTATTTAGGTAAATTTTCAAGAAAACCTTTACAAATACATGAATAAATACTAAAATTATGAAACACTGACAAAAAAATATACACACCAAATTAATGACGTGGTTGCATTGGGGGATGGGTATGCAAGGCAACGGAATGATGCAGGAATTTAAAGAAAACAAGTTTTATTGGTAGCATTTCAAATCTCTATAAAATATGAGTTTTGAAGTAAGTAATGTTAAATGCATATATTCTAAATATAGCTAGTGGGCATTAATTACAGTAATAGCAGATAATATTAACTGAACATTTTCTAAGTGCCTGGCAACATTCTAAGATATTGTTCTTGACCCGGCTGTACATTAGGACCATTAAGAACCATCTGTGTAGAGTTTATTATTGAATTTGGCTATATGCTGTGGACAGGGCATCAGTATGTTTCACAATATTCACAGTTAAATACAATAACCAACAAGGTTTGAGAACCATGGGTCTGAGCATTTTATGTTTTATTTAATTTAATTTCTTAAAACAACCCTATAAGGTAAGTTTAATTATTATCTCCATTTTACTGATGTGGAAACTCCCCAGGTGTTTGATATATCCATCTCTGTTGTTTTTTCTTTTGGATTCCCCCCCCCCCAGCCAATTAACTCATGGTTTGACCTGTCAAGGAAAATGGAGATCAGAGTTGCCTTTAGGTAATTGACTTAAAGAAAATGATATTTAAGGAGAATTAGCATAAAGGACAGTTGATTTAAAGAGAATCCTCCCTGTTTCAGTAAAGATTGAATGAAGTAGGCATAAGAAGGCTGGATTTCAGGCATGGTTTGGGGGTCTCCCATGGTCTTAAATTCCTCAATTGTGAATAAAAGAGTTGGATTTGATGAGGACACAGCACTTCCTAATGTTTAGGGTTAGAAATACATGTAAGTGAGGTCTCATCAAGATGGCACTGTTGGCAGACTCTGAACTCATCTCCTGCTACAAACACAACCAGGTTACAACTATTCTTGGAAAAATTACCCTGGAGAGAAAACTGAAAACTGGATAAAAAGAACCTCCACAGGAGGGACAGTCTAGACTGAGGTGGAAGAGGCAGAAATTCCTTCTGGAGAGAAAAAAGCCATCTTCATGAGTGGCAGAGCTTCACAGCCAGACAGGTGGAAGCTACGCTAAGGTACACAGCCCTCCCTGGAGAAGTTGGGACCTTAGTAGGGGCATGTTACCACTATAAGCATCCTTCAGACTCAGCACAACTGAGACAAGAGTCCTACTATCTGGCTTTGCTGGCTATTAACTGCAATGGGGGATACCCCTAGAAAAGCTGTTGGAAGAAAGCCAAAAAATCCAACTCTTAAAGAGCCCTCACACAAATTCACTCATCTCAGAGAGCAACCTAAAATCACTAAAAGGAAAGCTGCACAGTCCTTTGGTGAAAAAAGACTCACCTGGTAGGCTCTGGGTGCATCTTGGTGAGAGGTGAGACCTCTCCAGAGACTGAGACATTGGTGGTGGCCATTGTTTTGACCTAGTAAAGGTATGCCGACACAGACCCTGGCGATGCCATTGAAGTTCTTCCCCTGTCCTGACAGCCCAGGGGTCTGCCACACCCACTACAGCACAGATTTAATCCAGTACAACCAGGGCAGGCAGCCCACCCTAGGGACTGACCCCACCTGAAAGCAAGCCCTCAGGCTACTTGTTGGCTTGCATAGACTTGATAACTTGATCCTAAACAGGCAGGCGAATGTGTCCACCTCTGTGGGGCAGGTCTTGTTTGAGGACCAGGTGAACTGTGGTGGGCATTGGTGGAGAGGTGGGGGCCTCTGCAGTGGGGTGACTGGATAAGCTCCAGGGGGTCAGGAAGTGTTGTGTTGATGGTGTGTGTGGAACTTTTGAGGGTGGGGCTTATCAGCACAGATGACCTGTGCTTCACAAGCAGCCACAAAGAGAATTGGCTCCACCTTCCAAAACCTGAAGGAATTGGATGCTCCCATGCCTAGGGCCAGCCTCACTCAGCTGCAATCCTAAGAGAGCTGACAACAGCCTTGAAGGCCTGAGGCCTACAACAACTGTAAGCCCCTGAGACTAGCAACCAGCTACACTGAGTATCTACCCAATTAACAGGAAAACTGAAACAGGAGTGTGCTATTAGACCTTATAGCCAATGGTGCTAGGGCTCTCCAAACCTGATTTATGAACAGCCAGCCAGGGAGTGAAAGACTAGACTCCCTGGGTATCTGCAGTAACAGCAACCCTGCTGTAGCAGAAGGACACAAGTAGCCCACACAGGGGTCACTCCTGGATCATTTTGGACTGGAAATGAGAGGGAAACACTCTGCTGGGCCTCAAAAGGCATCTCTTATATAAGTCCACTTCTCCAAGATCAGGAGACATAGCTGGTTCACCTAATACATAGACATAAACACAGAGAAAGAGTCATAATGAAGAGGCAAAGGAACAAATTCCAAGCAAGGCAACAGGACAAAATCCCAGAAAAAGAACTAAATGAAACAGAAATAAGTGACCTACCTGACAAAGAGTTCAAACAGAAACTCATAAGAATGCTTGCTGATATTGGGAGAAGACTGGTTGAACACAGTGAGAATGTCAACAAAGAGTTAGAAGATATACAAAAGAATCAATCAGAAATGAAGAATATAATACTGGAAATGAAAAATTCACTAGAGGGACTCAATAGCAGAGTGGATGATTCAGAAGAACAGATCAGCAAGCTGAAAGAAAGACTAGAGGAAATCATCCAAGCTGAACAGATAAAAGAGAAAAGAATTATACAGAATGGGAACACTCTAAGGGAACTCTGGGACAATATTAAGTGCACTAACATTCATATTATAGGTGTCCCAGAAGGAGAAGAGAGAGACAAAGGGGCAGAGAATCTATTTGAAGAAATAATAACTGAAAACTTTCCTAACTTAAGGAAGGAAACAGACATCAAGGTACAGGAAGCAAAGAGAGCACCAAACAAGATGAACACCAACAGGCCCACACCAAGACACCTTATCATTAAGTGTCCAAAATTAAAGATAAAGAGAGAATGCTAAAAGTCGCAAGAGAAAGGCAAAAAGTGATATACAAAGGAAAGCCAATAAGGCTATTAGCGGACTTCTCAGCTGAAACCCTACAGACAGGAAGAGATTGGCATGACATATTTATAGTGCTGAAAGGAAAAAACCTACAGCCAAGAACACTCAATCCAGCATGGTTATCATTCAGAATGGAAGGAGAGATAAAGAGCTTCCCAGACAAGCAAAAATTAAAGGAGTTTATCACCAAGAAACCAGTTTTACAAGAAATGCTTAAGGGAGTTATTGAAGTGGAAAAGAGATGATCACATATAGCGATAATTATATTATCACCTCCCCTCCAAAAAAACCAGGGAATCAAATCACTGGTAAAGGCAAAAATACAGTAAAGGTAACAGATCAAGCACCTATGAAGACAATATGTAGGTTAAAAGACAAAAGTACTAAAATTACTTATTTTAATGGTAAGAGGGTGATGGATAGATACACACAAAATAAGAGATTAGATATGATTTCAAAAACATAAAATGTGGGAGGAGGGAAGTAAAAGAGAAGCTTGTTGAAAGAGGTCAAGTAAAGAGGCTATCAACTCAATATGGATTGCTATATATGTAGACTATTATATAGGAACCTCATGGTAATCACAAACCAGAAACCTATAGTAAGTAAACAAATAAGTAAGGGAAAGAAATCAAACATATTATTAAAAAAGCCATTAAACCACAAGGGAAGAGAGCAAGAGAAGAAGAAAGAGATGGATAAGATCTACTAAAACACCCAGAAAAAAAGTAACAAAATGTAGAGAAATACATATTTATCAGTAGCTACTTTAAATGTCAATGGACGAAATGCTCTAATCAAAAGACATAGGGTGGATGATTGGATAAAAAAAATAAGACCCATATATATGCTGCATACAAGAGACACAATTCAGACCTAAAGACACTCACAAGCTGAAAATGAAAGGATGGAAAAAGATAGTTCACGCAAATGGCAAAGAAAAGAAAGTGGAGGTAGCAATACTTATATCAGAAAAAAATAGACTTTAAAACAAAAGCTATAACAAGAGACAAAGAAGGGCACTACATAATGATAAAGAGAACAACCCAATAAGAGGATATAACACTTGCAAATGTCTATGTACCCAACATAGGAGCACCTGAATATATAAAGCAACTATTAACAGACATAAAAGGAGAAATTGACAGTAATACAATAATAGTAAGGGACTTTAACACTCCACTTATACCAATGGATAGATGATCCAAACAGAAGATCAATAAGGAAACATGGGCCTTAAATGACAATTTAGATCACATGGACTTAGTGGGTATATATAGAACATTCCATCCAAACACCACAAAATACACATTCTTTTCAAATGCAAATGGAACATTCTCCAGGATTGATCACATATTAGACCAGAAAACAAGTCTCAATAAATTTAAGAAGATCAAAATAATACCAAGTGCCTTTTCTGACCACAAAGGTATTAAATTGGAAATCAACTACAGGAAGAAAATCAGAAAAGCCGCAAAACTGTGGAGATTAAACAAAATGCTACTGAACAATGATTGGGTCAATGAAGAAATCAAAAGAGAAATAAAAAAATTCCTGGAGACAAATGAAAATGAAATGAAAATATGACATGCCAAAATCTATGGGATACAGCAAAAGTGGTTCTAAGAGTGATGTTTATAGCAATTCAACAAACAAGAAGAATCCCAACTAAACAATCTAACAGTGCACCTAAAGGAACTGGAAAAAGAAGAAAAAATAAAGCCCCAAAACAGCAGAAGGAAAGAAATAACAAAAATCAGAGCAGAAATAAAGAAAATAGAGACTAAAAAAAAAAAAAAAAAAAAATTAAAAAAAAAAAAAAAAGGAAAAAATTAATGAAACCAAGAGCTAGTTCCTTGAAAAGATAAACCAAATTGACAAACCCTTAGCTAGACTCACCAAGAAAAAAGACAGAAGGCTCAAATAAAAAAAAATCAGAAGTGAAATAGGAGAAATTACAATGGACACCTCAGAAATACAAAAGGTTATAAAAGAATACTATGAAAAGCTATACACCAAAAAATTGGATAATCTAGAAGAAATGGATAAATTCTTAGAATCAAACAATCTTCAAAAACTAGATCAAGAAGAAGTAGAGAATTTGAATAGACCAATCACCAGTAAGGATATCAAAACGGTAGTCAAAAAGCTTCCAAAAAATAAAAGTCCAGCATCAGTTCGCTTCCCTGGTGAATTCTACCAAACATTCAAAGAAGACTTAATATCTATCTTTCTCAAACTGTTCCAAAATATTAAAGAGGAAGGGAAGCTTCCTAACTCATCTTAAGAAGCCAACATTATCCTGATACCAAAACCAGACAAGGATGACACAAAAAAGGAAAATTACAGGCCAATATCACTGATGAACATCAATGCAAAAATCCTCAACAAAATACTAGCAAATTGAATACAACAATATTTTAAAAAGATCATACATCATGATCAAGTGGGTTTTATTCCAGTGATGCAGGCATGTCTCAACAACTGCAAATCAATCAACGTGATATACCACATCAAGAAAACAAAGAATAAAAATCACATGATCATCTCAATAGATGCAGAGAAAGCATTTGAGAAGACCCAGCATCCATTTATGATAAAAACTCTAAAAAAAAAAAAAACAAAAAACCAGATATAGGAGGAAAATCCCTCAACATAATAAAGGCCATATATGACATACCTACAGCCAATATCATTCTCAATGGGGTAAAACTGAAAGCTATCCATCAAAGAATAGTAACCAGACAAGGACGCCTACTTTCACAACTTTTATTTAACATAGTATTGGAAGTCCTAGCCAGAGCAATCAGGCAAGAAAAATAAATAAAAGGGAACCAAATTGGAAAACAAGAAGTGAAACTGTCATTCTTTGCAGACTACATGATTTTATATATAGAAAACCCTGAAGAATCCACTAAAAAACTTTTAGAAATAATAAATGAATACAGTCAAATCGCAGGATACAAAATCAACATACAAAAATTTGTTTTGTTTCTATACACTAACAACGAAGTAGCAGAAAGAGAAATTAAGAATACAATCCCATTTACAATTGCAATAAAAAGAATAAAATATCTAGGAATAAACTTAACGAAAGAGGTGAAAGATCTGTACACCAAAAACTATAAAACACTGTTGAAAGAAATTGAAGAAGACACAAAGAAATGGAAAGATAGTCTTCTTGGATTGGGAGAATTAACATAGTTAAAATGTCCATACTTCCTAAAGCAATCCATAGATTCAATACAATCCCTATCAGAGTTCCAACAATATTTTTCACAGAAATAGAAGAAAGAATCCTAAAATTTATATGGAACAACAAAAGACCCCGAATAGCCAAAGGATGCCTGCAAAAACAGAACACAGCTGGAAGTATCACACCCCCTGATTTCAAAATATACTACAAAGCTAGAGTAAACAAACAGCATGGTAATGGCACAAAAACAGACACACATATCAATGGATCAGAATCAAGATCCCATAAATAAACCCACACATTTATGGACAGCTAATGCTCGACAAGGGAGCCAAGAGCATACGATGGAGAAAGGAGAGTATCTTCAATAAACGGTGTTGGGAAAACTGGACAGCCACATGCAAAAGAATGAAAGTAGACCATTATCTTACACCACGCACAGAAATCAACTCAAAATGGATTAAAGACTTGAATGTAAGACTTGAAACCATGAAACTTCTAGAAGAAAACATAGGCAGTACGCTCTTTGACATTGGTCTGAGCAGCATATTTTCAAGTACCATGTCTGACCCAGGCAAGGGGAACAAAAGAAAAAAATGAACAAACGGGACTACATCAAACTAAAATCTGCACAGCAAAGGAAACCTTCAACAAAGCAAAAAGACAACCTAACAATTGGGAGAAGATATTTGCAAACCATATATCAGATAAGGGATTAACATCCAAAATGTACAAAGAACTCTTACAGCTCAACAACAAAAAAACTAACAACCCAATTAAAAAATGGACAAAAGATCTGAACAGAGATTTCTCCAAAGAAGATATATGAATGGCCAACAGGCATATGAAAAGATGCTCAACATCATTAGCTATCAGGGAAATGCAAATCAAAACTACAATGAGGTATCACCTCACTCCAGTCAGAAGAGCTATAATTAACAAGACAGGAAACAACAAGTGTTGGAGAGGATGTGAGGAGAAGGGAACTCTTGTACACTGCTGGTGGGAGTGCAAACTGGCGTAGCCACTGGAAAGCATACTGGAAAGCAGTATGGAGTATCCTCAGATAATTAAGAATAGATCTACCATATGATCCAGCTATCCCACTGCTGGTTATTTATCCAAAGAACTTGAAAACACAAAGGCATAAAGATACATGCACCCCTATGTTCATTGCAGCATTATTCACAATAGCCAAGACTTGGAAGCAACCTAGGTGCCCGTCAAGGGACGAATGGATAAAGAAGATGTGGTATATGTGTATAATGGAATACTACTCAGCCATAAGAAATTATGAAATCTGGCCATTTGTGACAACATGCATGGACCTTGAGGGTATTATGCTAAGTGAAAGAAGTCAGAGGGTGGAAGTCAAATACCATGTGATCTCACTCATAATTAGAAGATAAAAACAGCGATAAACACATAGCATCAGAGATTGGATTGGTGGTTACCATAGGGGAAGGGAGGAGGAGGTAGGGCAAGAGGGCGGATTAGGCTCACATGTGTGGTGATGGACTATAGTTAGTTTTTTGGGGGGGTGAATATGTTGTAATTTACACAGAATTAGAAATATAATACAATTTACATCTGAAAGCTATAATTTTTTTTTTTTATTAATGTTATGATAGATTACAAC